>NC_036245.1:0-476 GCF_002742605.1 Olea europaea var. sylvestris | reverse complement strand
TTTTTCAAATACAATTTTGTGTTTCTTGAAGTTAAGTAAGTTACTTTCATCTACCTTGTGTTAGTAAAAAGGGAAGATGGAACAGGGAAAAAACAAAGCATTGATCCTTCCCATGGTTGTGGTTCTTCTATTGGGAAGGAGGATGTTGCATTCTACCCATCTTCACCCTTTTAGTTTGTTTAAGTGGTGATTGCTAATCATTACGCTCTCATTGAGTGTGAATTTTTAGTTATTGACCAGTAATACTGCAGTTTTTTCTGCCTGATAATGTAAACTGCATCTTTTCCACCGGGTATTAATATGCGTAAAAGAAAGATTGTCATTCATCATTAATTGTGTTTACTGTTAAGTTTTATATGCTGTTTGTATCGTCATTGTTCATATATATCCATGTGAAACTCTATATGTGAAGGCTTTTGATTTATCCAACAATTGAGTAGCTTATATGTGTTATATAATTAGCAGCAGGAGGAATG
>NC_036244.1:21186239-21188216 GCF_002742605.1 Olea europaea var. sylvestris | reverse complement strand
AATGATTAAAATTCTTTGGGGATCGTGAACGTTGCTGAAGACGTGAAGTGAATATGGCAAAATTCAATAGTTATTATTAATTCACCCATATTGGGGGGTAATTGTTGACACATAAAAATTCAGCCCAAATCGAACAGCCCAGAGAATAAAGTCCAATTGGAGGGTCCCCAAATCAGATAGCCCAAAGAACGAAATCCAATTGAACGAATCAAGGTGAATGCCCAAATAAGGGGCCCAATAGTGCGGTAACGCCATCGCCCAAGTTTGCAAGTCGCTCAGAGTCTGAACGAATAGAGTGGCATACGGTCGTCCAAAGTCTCGCCCAAATCTTCAAGTCGCCCAAGGTATCAACAAACATAACGCATTATGATGCAGTTATTGAGGCAGTTGCTAAAGTAATTTCATCACGTTCCACGACTCAAAGGGTTCAATCGAAAGCGATTGAACGATGCAAGATAATGGCAGCAGTTAAAAGACAGTTGCATGATAAAGTGGCCATTACAAAGAAAGTGGGTAGTTATTGGGCGATCAAGCAGTTTTTTAGAGCAGTTAATCACAAAGGGATCGCCTATGAAGTATAAAAGGGAGAAAGAACTTAGAAGCAAGGACCGAATCCAAAACTCTCGAACAGAGAATATGTAATTTTCATTCCTTTAGCTTTTAGACTTAAACATTTCCTTTTCTGCAACTCGTGTGCTTGCGCCCCTTGGAGGCACGTTGTTTTCCGTTTCCAATTGTAAAGTTCATCGTCAATAAAAAGAACACCCCTTTTTGGGACTTTGTCTCAAGAGGTTTCGTCCCTTACACAATCGTCTGATCCTCTTTAATTGTTAGCGAATTAACCCGCGCGAAACAACACCTGCATATAATATATAAGCATAATAATGTCCAGTCTTAAAAGGGTTTGATGATGACTCTTCTCCATAATATGTCTATATGAGAGAAGTCTTGTTAGTACCATTTGTAGTTCTTATCAGTTCGACTAATTTCTTTGCAGTTATTCCAAGATCACCTAATCTAGAAGTTCTAAATTTCCAAGCAGGAATACTAAATGGTCTTCAACACACCTTTTAATGTCTAGACTGAATTCGTTTGTTATCAATTGCCCGACATGCGCATAAGTTTCTATAGATAAATGACGCCCGCAGTTGAATTCTATGTTGAACGACCTCATATAAAGCTTAAAGTGTTACCAAAAGAACAATGTATTTGTATAAATTGTCTGAGCATCTATTAGCAAACATTTTCTAGCCTTGATGTTAATTTTCTTCAGTCTTTGAATTCAACCCTTCTGTCTTTCGTTTTATGTTTTAATCTATGTATAACTTTCCTAGTATTGATTCAAATGTAGCTCAGGTTGGGGACACCACATGATTTGCAAGTTGCAACAAAAAGTATAAAGTGAAGTTGCAACAAAAAGTTTGCAACAAAAAGTGATACTTTTTGTTGCCACCCAAGAACACAGCTCCTGCCTGTTTGAGCCACGACAACACAGATTCAACGTGCAAGTTGAATTTGATAGTATTACAAGGACATACCATGCATGGTGTCTTTCACACTAATGGATTTGGTCATTTGCTGTGCATTAATGGGTTGGAGACGGGCTCAGACTCGGCTGGCTACCAAATCATGGAATTTGGGATGTCTTTGCACTGGATTAGGAGCAAGGTTTGTACATCGTTGAACCCGTTCATCTAATACCTTAATTTATTTCAATTCTATCTTTAACATGCTCCCCGTGTTGTAGGAAAGTGAGTTTTAAGGATATATCATAGAAAAAGGCATGGATCTAAGACTACTTCATGCGGTGGCCTATGGTAAGCCTTGGTTTGGTCGTTGGGACTACACATTTGGTCATGGAAGCTTTGGAATTAACGTAGAGATGTATGAAAGCACTGTTAAGGCCTTACAAAACGTATCACTATATATTGATTTTACTATCGAGGTATCAGATATTATCAGGACATTCTTTGGTAA
>NC_036244.1:21159984-21186118 GCF_002742605.1 Olea europaea var. sylvestris | reverse complement strand
ACTGTTAAGGCCTTACAAAACGTATCACTATATATTGATTTTACTATCGAGGTATCAGATATTATCAGGACATTCTTTGGTAACCTCAGGTGATTTGTTTCATTTCATGTTAGATTTAAAATACCAATCACCAAAGGATAGCAGTATCTCATATAGTTCCCAGTATTCGAGACCCATTGTCAGACACATCTTGTAGGCAGTGGCAGATCTAGGTGGTGGCCGCCCTAGCCAGATTCGTTGGAAGAAATTTTTATTGGTTAACAATAGATTAAATATTTACCTTATATTTCTGGTAATTGATCTCATTTTCAAACATCCTTGTAGCTCAGCTAGTGAGGGACGGCATAAATATACTTGGAGTATCAGGTTTGAATCCCTTGTCAAGGGATTTGTTATGTATTATTTTTATTCAATAAATTTTACCAAGGGACAAATGAAGATTCAAAACCGTGATCTCAAGCAAGGGTTGTTATAAGCTTAACCATTATGGTATCTCTTGAATTATGTCATTAAATTTAACAAAATAATATTTGTTATTTTTTGACTGGTTTATTGCAAACAATTTTAATATTCGAATTCGCACTCTTCCTTTGAATTATACAAAACTTCACTACAATGTCATTTGATGAGTTCTATTTATTCTTATAACGGAATTATATATGTTCAATTTGAACAAAATAATTGTTATATTTATACTTTAGGCCTTGTTTGATTCCTATTTTTATCAAAATACATTTTTTCTTTCTTCTTTTTATCTATATATTCTTCAATAAAATAATATTGAACGTAAATTCAAAACTATTCTTTATTTTTAGTCATACATTCTCCATCAAATCACTATTCCAAATGTTTTTTTTTTTTTTGCAAAAAAATGGATATCAAAAGGACTCTTAATATTTTATTGTGGCCGATGGTAGATGATCAATGGCCGTCCGTGCTACCTTAAACTTCTAGATTCGCCCCTGCTTGTAGGTGGCCCCCAAGCGCATAGAAATGGCGATCCAAGTAGTGATTCAAGCTCTAAAGAGAGCGACTTAAGGTGGGTTTCTAGACAAGAAGTACGCGATGCTGCACGTGCTTACATTGGTGACACAGGTTTATTGGATTTTATTCTGAAGTCATTAGGAAACCACATTGTGGGAAAGTATCTCCTTCGTCGATGCTTAAATCCTGTAACAAAAGTTTTGGAATGCTGTTTGGAAAATATTTCGAGGGAATTTCCCAAACAAGAAGAGTTCTTGATGGTGAATAATGAAGCAAAATTGAAGCCTCAGCAAATAGTTACTTGGTTCAACTTATGAAGGATATACTTTACTTGTACAAAAATGTACTTGTAGAGCACCAGGAAATGAGTAATACTGGAGGATTTGGCACTATATATCTGTAGCTTCAAGAATTATTCTTGATACCAAGTACTTTTTCAAAGAATATGGTAGGGAGTTATGCACAAAATCTGTGGTAAATAAATCAAAGCTATATTGTGCCGTAATTTGGTCGAGTTGTGACGGAGAAGCATTGTTGTCAGTAAAGGCAGTGACACCATATGAGTGTTTCGAATTGGGAAACAATGCCACATGTGACGAGCTAAAGTTTGAAGTGTAGAAGAGGTTTAGAGAAATATATTTGGGAATGAGAAACTTCGTCGCAGAATCAATTACAAATTTTAATCCCTAAGATCAGATTTGGTTTTTGAGATGGTGAAACCAAGTGGTAAAATCACGTTTGAGGGCATCGAAGGACAACAAGAAATCGTCAATGGTCGGATATATGAAGGATTAATGAGTAATGTTGTGGTGGATTGTGGTTGTGGAACTAAATATGATGATGGGGAGAGAATGGTATGTTGTGATATGTGTGAAGTTTGGCAGCACACACGTTGTGTTCAAGTACCAAATGGTGAAGGAAGATCAAATATATTTCTATGAAAGACATGTGAACAATATATCTTGCACTTCCCCTATATACCATAGTTGATATAAACAAAAAAAATTAGAAAAGGGCAAGAAGCCCTACATATTTTCATAGAATATACCAATATTAGTTCATTGTTGGACTCGTTTATATTGCAAATATCAGCATTAAGATACATTATTATTGAGCATCTGTGTCAGTTCTTACCTTGGTATTGTTAAAGATACAGCATTTCCTGTTCTTATTTACTTCTCTAATAAATAGATAAGAGAAAAATGTACGTTGAAATTCTTCGAGTAGATATTTTTTCGGGTTAATCATAAAATTAAAATCCTTGTGCTTCACATATGCATAGAAATATCATTATTTGCTTGATCTAAGTTCATGTAATTTATTATTTATTAATATTTTCTTTTGGTCAATTGTTGAATAAATCAACTGAAAGAAGAATAGTTTCTCGTACTGTAAACATATAAAGCACCTTCCAAACTCTAACTCGACAATGGTCATTTCACAGAAATAAAAATTTATAAAGGAAGTAAGTAAAAAAGTTGGATCAACGAAGAATATGTGAAACTACCAAGGATAATATCACAGGTTCTCAAACAGTCATATGCGAGTCTATGTGATAAAATAACACACATCTTTACTTTCCTTTATTGAATGAGTTAACTTGGATTTTACAATGGATTACAGAGTAATACTAAACCTGCGGTTTGAAATATATATGAGTGCTGAATTGATGACTCAAAGCACCTAAACGAAATATAACATGATGTGTAGGTATAACTCTCCTTTTAAGATGTCCAGATTTCTAACTAGTACCACATCATTGGCTGCTTAATCCCCCGTAAATAAATTTCACATTTCTGCCTCGAAAATTCTTCTGCGCTACTCCTGATTATGCTGCATGGCAGTTTAATTAATTTTCAAGCTTCGTAAAGCATTCCAACCTCAATGCGCTGCTGGGGTGGCACACCCAAAGCAGGAAGTGCAGGCCGACAATTACTATGTAAAACTTCATAGAATGCAAGCATAATTCTGTCAAACCAACTACAATTCTTACCAACATGAAACCTCGTCTTCCCATGAACATGAACCACGCCTGCAACCTTTGCGTCCTCCAAATCAGAAATTTCTGCCTCATCTGAGGAAATAAGAGCTTCTTCATCTGGACAGTTTCTTATATGATCTCGCAAGACATCAGTGACTTGAGTAACAAAGTCATTTCCTTCAAGACAAAGCGAATCAGCATAGCCATACTGAATGGTACACCTATACACCCCCTTGAGCCGCAGTTTCTTGACAACAATCCTTTCATGTGGGGCAACTTTGGGAACCAACAAATACCTAAGAGTGGTGAAAATTGTAACTTCGTGGAGAGATTTCATATTCTTTATATAATGACCAAGAATCGGCGTCAGCCCATCTTGAATGTTGGTATAGAAGAAGCAAAGTCCTGGAACCCTCTGGACCCCAGGATCTGAAAGCAGCAAATTAAGCTTGTCCAAGTCTATCTTATGTGTTACCTCGTATTCAATCTTTCTCTGTCTTCCATAGAACCAGCCAAACATTATGACAGCAAGGATAAAAGATATGGCAAAGGGAATCCATCCACCTTCTGTTATCTTGGTGAAGACAGCACTCACGTAGACACCTTCCATCACAAAAAATGTGATGAAGTAAAGAGCAGTAAGAACTGGCGGAGTTCTCCATATAATAATCATCACTAGTGTCAGCAAGACAGTGGTAATAAGCATTACCATACTTACAACAACACCTGCGAAAGATTTCATCCGAATTAGTAAATGCAAGAAAATTGTTCAATTGATTACACAAAACAAACAATAAACTAAGCCCTTCTCAATAAATTTGGACCCAGATGCATGTATCCTTTTTCGCCACCAAGCTCTATCCATTACTATATCTGCTGGATTATCCAAAGTTCTAGATTCTTAGCAACCAGAAAAGGGCCTTGTTAGTTTTTTACTCTTTCTCCCTCTTCCTGTTTGTTTCTCCTAGGATTACATCATTCTGAGATATATCCCATGTTCTTTATTTTTTCCCCCGTTTCTTGTTTCATCCCTTTGAGTTAGTAATTCAAATGTTTAACTATGACAATGAAGATAATGAATCATAAAAATGAAAACTTGTTTAAAACTAGATTATAATATTTCTAAGTATAATGGAGCTCGGAAGATCATAGAAATTATAGTTAAAACAGTAACTACAAGTCTCTGAAGTGTAATCATTTCATCTTACCAAATGCATTTCCAATATCTTTTCCATCTCCAAATATCAGTATTACAGCAACACAAAAGATCATGAGAGTGAAATTGACTTCTGGGGAGTAAACTTCTCCTTCTTTGCTAGAGGATGTATGGACCACCTTGACACGAGGAAAATAATCTAGTACCACAGATTGTTTGATCACAGAAAAAGTGGCCGAAATTAAAGACTGACTTGCAACTATTGCTGCCAGTGTGGCTATGGCAAATAAAGGCCAGTACACTGCTGATGGTATAAATTTGTAAAACCCATCACCGTGATCATTTGGATGTCTAATCAAGTAAGCAGTCTGTCCGGCATATGTTAACACCAGTGAAGGATATATGGCAAAGAAAAATGCTATCTGTAGGAAACTTAGATGTTAAGAAAAATAGAACACGTGTACTCACATAAAGCTCAATAGTTATAATTACTCCACCTGGATGGAACTCCGGTTGAAATGACCAAGATCAGCAAACATTGCTTCAGAGCCTGAGTATTAGACAATTATTAAAGTAAAAATCAATAAAACGCCGGGTTGTGACACATTCCTAAATTACACACTTATATTAGGAATAATTTAGACAGTACATATTATTTCATTTGTTGCAATAGTTATTAAGTTTTAGATTTTACTAAAGGTTTTCATTTGTCATTTTTGCTAATTGTGGCTATAATTTAATCCTACATGTAATAGGATTTTAGTGTCCCACTTGTAGTAGGAGGGTTTCTACCACACTTCAAAAAAGCTAAAAGCCACCTCCTTGCTGTGTTCTATGCTTGTTGAAATAACTAACATTCATACAGTTAGAGTCTACAAATTCTTGTCAGCTTGCTTCTCCACGAGCTTGCAATTACTTTTTAGACTCAACGCAGTCAGCATTTGCATAATATTGTGAAGGGTTTCGTCGATCCCCTCGATTCCTTGTTCGAGTTTGTCGAGCTTCCGTTCGTCGTCCATGGTTTGACTGCCACCAGGACCATCGTCATCCATCAAGCAATTTCTTTGCTCTGATACTAATTTTGGTGCGGAAGCGTTATGAAATTCTTATAATAAGAATTATGTTATAAATAAAAATGACATTTGAACAATCATATATATATTAGGCAAAATTATTCCCTACTTATACTACTACTAGGAAATTAATATAAGAAAACTAAAATAAATCTTAATCTAAATGAAATTAGAAATCCTATTCTAAACAAGAAATAAGAATAAAAAAATAAACCTAGTACAACTAGACATCTTATTATAATTATCTAACTTTTGCCCTATTTACAAGATGACTATCCTACATCAGTGTGACTTTGAGTTTTCCTTAGTCTTGCTGTAGCAACCCAAAAATTTTATAGATAAAAATTTATTTATTTTGTATATTATATAAATTCCTATTTTATTTGGGTCTAATAATTAGATTTTCACAGATCAAGATTTAATATATCAATATTGGGCTTATTGGATACATCATATTAAATAATGAATTTTAGGCTCGAGAAAAAGTTAATTTGGATAAGTCCGGCCAAAGATTTCGCAGTTCTAAAAATAGATGTTATTTTAAATTGGTTTAGGATTTGGTGTAGTTGGAACCACTAGTTTCACGTGTAGATATAGGAATTCTACCGTGTAGTTGTAATTGTAGTGGTTGGCCATAATTCTATTTTTGATTTGATAAGTATTAATTATATATATTTTTATCACAATCAAGTACACGAATCACATCATGATTGCTTTATCAAAAAAAAAATTCCCTTTATCCAATTTGATGGTACACGTCTCTTTCATCCCAATTTCACCAAAATTCTATTGTCTTTTTCAACTATAAATACAATGTCAAAAGCCTCATCATTGACTACCAAAAATAACTACAATACATACGGGAAAGAGAGAGAGAGAGAAAGGAAGAGAGAGAGTAGCATTGGAAATAAAGTTTGCATACCTCGAATATTTTAATCACGTATTTTTCAAAGCGGAGAAAAGATTTTGAACGTGCTTCAAATTTTTCTAACGAGGTAAGATACTTAAAGTGCAAGTGATGTTCAATAAAAAAATGCATGGATTGCCAATAGACATTCGTTTTTTTTTTAAAAAAAGAGATGAAATCTTACGGGATTATAAGAGGACTTAAGATGGGTGTGTCGTTTGGCCACCGATATACTCCATAAGATCATATGATATGAATTGTAATTTTTATTAATATATATATGTATATGAAAACTACACGTATCTTACTGGATATTTTTGAATACTCACTCTTACAAATTTTTACAGGTTAGTTCGGATCGATTGGAATTGTGGAAAGGAGGTGACACAGGTGCCAAGTGGATAAAATGAAAAGAAAAAGAAATAAGATTGCCGTTTTTAAATTTACCAATTAGTTTAATTTTGTTCCAAACATGTTATTTGAATTAGTTAGGAGTTTATGTTACGTTTAGATAAAATTTTCATATTTTAAATTTAGATTTATAGATGTTGCAGTTATTTGTTTAATAAAAAATTTTATTTTTATAGTTACGCACTTAAAATAAAGAAAAATAAGTTTTTCGTAACATCTCTGAGTTTATAGAAAATTGGGACGTTACACTTGCACAGTCTATGTTTTGGAGTATTCGACTACTGGGGTTTGAGTACGAGGTACTCTTGAGAAAGTGCTTCCAAAATTCAATGTGGACAAGATTAAATTTGCAGTTCTCCTCTTACGAGTTCCTAAAATGGGAGTTACATGCCAGTAGTCCAGTTCGGCATTCTGGAAGGCATAGAACTATTTTCATTTTCAAAGATATGTTTTATTGTTCTTTTTATGCAAAAGCAATGTTGCTTGTATTGTCTCCTAGTCTTGTACTTGTCGATTAGGAAAGGCCAGGAAACAAAACAAAATAAGAATATATACTCTCCACCTCCTATTCTGCATGTCCCTTGGTGTGATCTTAACCCAGACTTTGTCCTAACCTAGAACTGCTAGAAGCCATGATTTTCTTAACTTTCACAACTCAACACGCCTTCAATCAGGATCTTTTCTGCACACCAATAGAGCAAGCATGTTACTAAATTGTTTTTCAAGGAATTGTCCAGTGATCTAGTTTGCCACCTAACACTAGGTCTACAACAGATGCTAACTTCGTTACCCAGTTTCGTATGTTTCGGTACCTTGAGGAAAGTTTCACCATCTAGACTTGACGTTTTGAATGAATATTTGTATTCTATAACACTATTCGTACACAGTCTAGCAACTGGTGAAAACGATACAGTCCCAAATTATTAGTGTAACTTTAGAACGTAGATGCTATTTTATTTTCTTGTAGTAATTATTGCTCTTCAGTCTTAAGTTCTAAGAAAGTTTTTTATTCGTTATTTACTTTTACTAAAAAAATATTCTAGTAAGTTTCTTATTAATGTTATATTTTTTATTCATAAGACTATTATTGTGCAATAACTCATGCATTACTTACTGAAATTTTCTCTATAGATTTTTCTCTGAGCTCCTCCAATCTTATTCTTCAATTATCCATTCTCCATCAGTATCACTTGCTCATCTAATTTTAGTAATAAAGAATTGGTATAACACCAAAATACAAACCTGGAAAAAGCTTCATCTTTTTGCAAGTAACTCCACATTTTAGATTTAAAATGATTTCATAAATTCATTGAGTATATTTATGATCTACTGTGTTCCAAATTTGTCATTGAATGCAGATAAAGCAAGCATAAATTTCATTAAAAAAAAGGGGGAAGGAAATTTGGAGGGATTCAATTAGATAATCACTCACCTGTAATGCAAAGGACGGTACCACCAAGGGCTAGCCAGCCTTCTTTTCCATTTCTCAAGAAGTAACTGAAGAGGTAATGGGGTGATACAGCCTTAAATATGCTGGGATAATGCTTTATGATGCTATATATTCCCACCATAGGAGTAAAAAAAGTCCATGCTCCCATGATAGGGGAGAAAAGGAAACTCACTCGTGAGGTCCCATACCTCTGGAGCAGGAACAGAAGAATTAGAATAAATGCTGAGAGTGCTTCAACCCACGCTTCAAGTCATAAATGAAAAAGGTTATTAGTTAAATTGACAAAATTATTTTGTTTGTCTACAAATAGGTCTTATTAAGCGTTTTAACTATTTCTGGGGCTTAAGAATAACCATGAAAATTATATGGGTGCATGATACATTAGTTCATACTAGGCCATGCCTGCATTGCTGCACGATACTTACTTTTGCTGACTGAGGGGAAAGGTGCTCTAATACCATCCATTGCTGACAACACTGTTTGGGAGGAGAAAATTATTTAAATCATATGGAGTGAACACCAACAGGTTAAAATAAATCTATCAAGAAAAAATCAGTTAGTATTGTGACTACATTTATGTACACAGGAACAAACCTGATATTGCAGGAGTAAGTATGCCATCACCGATCAACATGCACATTCCCAAAATTGCAATAAAGAGCAACACCCTCCTAGAAACCAAGCTTCTCTCAAAAAATTTACCAAGCCTACTCTGCCTCTCAGATTCCCCAGACAGATTGGTAGATAAGAGGCTTGAATTTGACTCCATCCGTTTGGAGGAAAGAATGCCAATATTTATATTCCTACAAAGTAGCGAGTAAAGGGCGAATGTTCCACCTGGAAAAAGACCAATTTTCCAACATTCAGTGCAACAATATACAGATAAAATAAGTTGTGATATGGTCTTCATGAGTATAATCCAGAATAAGAAAAGATTTGATAGAAAATGACAAAATGTTCAAATTAGGATTTGGGGGTTACATAATAAGCTATCAAACTCAGTTGATTTTTCAAGATCTATAGTACTATTGTTGAGGTGGTTCATCTATCACAAGAAGACAAATTACATGAAACCTGAAATGCCAAGATTCTAAGAAAGACGAATATTCTACCAGGTCACTTTTCTATACTTCAAATTGTGAAACATCCACAACTATTTTCTTGTAAAACATAATGATTTCTTTCTGCTTTTGTGCCCTTGGACCTTCTACATCTATTTTCCCATAAAACTGCCATGTCAAGAGTTGATCAGAATACAGGGCCTGAGACGTTCAAATTTCTACAAAAATTAGAATGATCTAACCATTATCGCCTGATTCACAAGCAATTTTTTGCGTCTTCTAGATAACAAAACTTGGACTCCATAATATTAATAGTCATACTTAAATGTTTTAAAGTTTCTATCCAGTAATTTATTCTTTGCTAAGTGAAGCATGTAAAATTTATCTATCCCTAGGATCTTTCATTTGAACCTATTTTGAACCTCTCTGGAAATACTAATATAAATTCAAATATTACGGACAATATGAGGCGTGTAGTGACATGTCAGTCCACCTCCACACAGATAAGCATATCTCAGTTAAAAAATTATTCCTTACAATTAAGCTCTGGAAATGATATTTTCAATCACCCAAGTAATACTTGAGTTGTTCCTCATTCACTTAAAAAGCATGTTTGGGAGTTGTTTATAATTATTTTAAATTATAAATAGATTGAAATTAGTGGTGAATAAGTGGGTAATAATTGGGAGCCCAACAAAATGAAATATGTTGATAAAAATTGGTCTGACCGATTATAAACAAGTGCCAAACAAGCACTAAATAAAGTTACTGTAATTTACAGCTAGAATGAAGTCTTCTTAATTAACAGGAGGAAAATATCATCCATTCCGTATGTGAAATGAATCTCAGAAGACGTATGTACATATACATATATGTGTGTGTGTGTGTGTGTGTTGGGGGGGGGGTTTAAAAGAATGATAAATTTAGCTCAAAATCTGCTAAAACAGACACTATAGAATGGGAAAAAGAAAAACATAATATGGTACTTTCATGGATATCCAAGATAATAAATGAAATAAATTAATTGCATTGAGCAAAGATCAAAAATCAAGCAATCAACTAAGAAAGAAGACGTAATAAGCAGGTTATTATAGCAATCAAAAGCCGTGGGCTCAAGCCTTACCACCACTTCACAATGCATTCTTAATAAAATTTCATATGTTCGTCAGGGACAGATTGATGAGATAAGTAATACATTTCTCCCTTCAATCACTGTAAACGTTTCAATGAGGTGGTCTTTCAAGTATAAATGAAAGAAAGACATCATTGGTATAGGTCTCTCCACCAGCCGTTCATAAGAATGCAATGTGTGACCATTTGAATAAAATTTGGCCTTCACGCTATGAGTATTTTGAAGATATAAACATAAATATATAATTCCTCTCCATCCTATCTGTTTAAACTTTTAAATGGGTTGTCATTCAATATCATAAACTAGTATGTAAATGAATACCAAACACAGAAGACGGTTGAAAACCACTGCCATTCCTCTCAATTGAGAAAATTAGTCAGCGTGTCACAACTACTTCTTAAAAAGCTAGGGGTGTCCCTAAATAAAAATAGCTTCTAGGAAGTACTCCATAGGTGATGGTTCACTTTTACCCATTACAGAGTTGATGTGGTTTGATTATTTTTTTGTTTATCTTGTCTCTCTCATAGAGAAGTTCTTCCCTTTGAATTTGATGTAGAGCATGCTTGGCTTTGCTTAAAAGTATGTCAAATTTACTTTCAAATTACTTATTTTGCCAAACGTAATTTTCAAAATTAACTTTTTACTAACAAAGTGTATTGTCTAGAAGTGTATTTTCGCTTACTTTCTATAGAACTAACTTTTAGACATTGTCAAACATGCTCTTAATCTTGAAACTTTAGAAGTTACTAGAAATAAAGAAGATATATAGCTCCTCGTATACCTTCACCCTGATCATCGGCTTTGAGAGCAATGGTAGCATATTTGACAACACCAATCAAGCTAAGAGTCCAGAACATTATGCTATATATTCCCAAGTAATCATCTTCAGTGGGAGATTTCAATGGCATTGATGGATAGACATAAAGTGGTGATGTAACCAGCCCGCCAAAGACAACACCTAACGTCTTGAAAGCAAGTACAAGATTTTCTTTTTGTCCAATTACCTAAAGTTGGAGAAAAAGATTTTAACAAGAAAATAATTAGAGAGAACGAAAAAAGACAATGCATTTATCATAATAGATAATTAAATTTATAAAAATGACTACTTTTCAGCAAGGGATGTACAAAAATTCTTCTAAAAAACTGCAATGGAGTCAGAGAATTGGGAATAATATAAATCCCATCTAAAGATAAAAATGGGTAACAGAAAAGACAAAAATAAAGCAAACAGATTAAATGTATTATGAAATCTATAGTGTAAAGCAAGTACTTTCCTACTCGGCTTCTCTAGCCAGGAACCTCACAAGTCGCTCCTGGAAAAGGGAAGTTGACAAGGGAGAGAAATAATTGGTGACATCATTTTAGGATGTTCAATTGTTACAGAGCCGTGCTCCCAATCCTGAAATGTATTTCTTTTCTTCAATACTTTGTACACAAAAGCTTAGTTGTTTCCATTTTTATGAACTTATTCAACAGCTGCAACACGCTTCTTTGATGAATGCCAATTGCTTGTATCACTATCGTCTTCACCGTAATTATTTTCTGTATTTGCTACTGAAGTCACTATTTTTCCTCCTTCACATTTAGTTTCATGGCAAATAGGACTCCATTCTATCGCACATGAACAATAATATAGATGCTAAAGAATGAAGTCTTGTCTCCGATTTTTTCAAGACTTCTTTCTTCCTCTACATGAATTGATGATTAATTCTATTCTGTTCACAAACAAATGTACATGAATTGATTATTAACTTCAATTGATTCACAATAACGTATTAAAGTTTTATGATTAAAAGATGTAAAGAAAAAAGCGTAAACTTTGACAATTCTCAAACGTAGTAGTTGTCCAAATTCAACAAGAGTTTAAGTCATAAAAATTAAAATAGATGACCACTGATGCATAAAGAAAGTATTATGCTATATGATTCTACTTATAATTATCGAGAGTATCTGAACTTTTGAGCCACTTAAATATTTCATGTTACCATGCTATGAGAAAGAGTGTTTTCTCAAGTATAAAATACGCATGCTTTCTATATGTTTGCATTGCATTCCTCCGTTTAAAATACAGGCTGCATTTCAGAGCTCCATAGATATTTTGACAAAATGTATACTCAATTAATCAAAAATCTTAAGCCAACGCACATTTATAGAAATGAGAGGAAGCACATGCATGTGTATATGACCATATGAACTTGCTCAGGCACACATAAAAGTGCACAGAGAGAGAGAGAGAACAAAAAAGAAGACTGATTGACTTTCTAACAAGAATAGCATAATTACTCCTTACTTTCTTAAAAAGCATTCTGTAATATTTAGAGCTCCAGAAAGCTTTTACCAGAGGCCTCACCTCGATGTTTAACAGTGAAAAGATTGCCTCAAGCCATATCCCTTGCTTTATTTATATAAGTCCTACAAATAGTCCTAAAATGGGCACATAATTGTAAAGAATCCTAAGATATTAAATAATTTAGTTGGCAATATATCTAAGAATAACATAATTAAATTCACTAATAATCAAAAAACAAATATTGGATAGTGAAAACGTGTTCTGTCTACTAAAATGATAAAAATTCAATTATTTCAAAAGGACAACTACAAGTTTGACTCCTCAGACATCAGCAGATTTTCCAAAAAGTGCTTAACTTCGATATTGATAAATTTAGAAACGCGTTTTCTTTTCTTTATTTTTTCTAATTTGGTAATGCTACATTAGAAAGACACTTTTTCTTGTTTTTTCTTTCTTAAATTGTAAACATCTTCCATAATTTTATTGTATTGAATACCTCTAGCAAAGATCTCAAGGTATAAGGGTAGAAGATAAGACGTTCCTGGGACATGTTACATAATTTTGTTGTCTGACATGAGACACACAAAAAACAAGAGACACAAGGTAGTGTACCCATTATCAATCCAAATACAGCATGTATGTTTTATAGTTTCTTCCTTGTAGACGCAACTAGTTACCCACATACTGTTGAGAATCATAAACAGTTATTTAAATTATACGCAAATACTACTCAAAAAAAAAAGGGGGTAGTACATGAAAATCTTGGAGAGAAGAAAAAGATAAAAACAAGCTCTACCCAAATTTCTACATAAGTAACTTCAACTTTATTAGAAATATATGTAGAGAAATGGAGTTATATGATTGGGGATGCAATCACTTTTCCATCTCCATCGGGTAAAGAGATCAATCACCAAAAGTGGTAGATGGGAGAGGTACATATATACTTATATCCCCAAAATCAGGCCAAGGAAAACACCCCAAGCTTATCCGTTTGGTACTTCAATATTACGAAAGATACTTTTCTTATTTTTTCTGAACTTCTAAACATGTCAAATAATTTTAACTTGTTGTATAAAAGTACCCAAAATAAGTAGAATTAATCTAGTGGTATGAGTTGTACCTAAGTGTGTACACCCCCCTCACATGGGGTGTGAGGTCCACCGAATAAGTATTTTTTATTTGGGTGGATCTCACACTCTATGTGAGAGGGGTGTACACGTTTAGGTACACCCCTATGTATCACTAGTACCATCGAAATAAGTATGAGCCACAAGGTAGTTTAACATTTATCTATCTAATTACTGCAAGTATGTTCTATAGTTTCTTCTTTGTAGGGGCTACTAGTTATCAACTTATTGTCTCTAGAACCATATACAGTTACTTAAGTTATATGTAAATACTACTAAAAAATAGTACATGAAAGTCTTGGAGAGAGAGAGAGCTACTAACCCGAATTACTAAGTACCAATCTTTAATTTTATAAGCAAGTAATTAAAAACTGTAACTTTTCGCAAATCCAAAATTGAAGATGGCATCGTCTAGGGAGATGCAACAAATTTTTCCAAAGTTATAGGTTATAAAATAGCCGTAATCTATCTGAATCCACACACAAACACTATATGTTTGGACCTTTCCAAATCCCTTGCAAGATCGGCCCACTTCATGTCAATATGTTAAAACAACTAATGCATGACCATTATCAGTGTAATCATGCTTTCACAAAACACACATAAAATTGAAGAAAGATACTGAGAGGAGAAGAAATTAATATATAGTAAGTACTCTGTTGTCCAATGGAGAAGACGCCATTGAATGATTAACATCAAGAAGGTGATTCTCAGCAGCGACTGTTCCACTCCCATTAACGAGGACCACCACATCCGCTGCGGTTGCCAACTCATTATCTGATTGTTGTCGATCCATTTATGAGAATGACGTGACTCTCTTTCTCCTCCGCTTGTGAATTTTTCACCGACTCGCCCAGTATCTCTCTGAAAGTTTTGGGCGGAGAAAGGGCGGGGAAAGGGGGTAGAAGTAGGCAGAGAATCCTTGTTTCGATAAAAGTCTGCTCAGTACGAGGGAACTACTGAGTATGGATGGCTCATATAACGATTTGGAAAAGTCTTTTGCTGACAGTCAAAGAATAGGAGTCAACGGGTCCCTTAGTTAAAAATCCTTTTTTTAAATTTGATTACTAAACCTTCCAGGACTCAATGGGTCCCTTAGTTAAAAATTCTTTTTAAAATCTTCCAACATAATCATTCAATTTTGGCCCCAAGTAGCAATCAAGAGCAAGGTTTTAATCCAAATTAAAATCATCATTCAATTCTAATCACAAATTTCTACTGAATCTAAAAATTTTTAACCGCACATTTTATCTATTTTTATCAAAATTTACTGAAAATTTGATTTTAATCTTCACCAAACATGAGCTTAAATTTTGTTACATATTGATCGTTGAATTTTAATTTGTTCCGCACTAATCACTTAACTATAAAATTGGTTTGCAATGATTAATATGCTCTTGTTTGAGCCTCGTTCTTCTGAAAAATATATTTTTAAACAGTATTTTAGCATCATTTCAACTCGCTTCAATAAAATAATATTACACATAAATTCAAAATTTTTTCTTATTTTTAATCACACATTTCTCATCAATACACGATTCAAAAATGCATTTTCCCCCTAAAATGTGGCTCAAACAAGGGCTATATTAGCCTCTACGTAACTCAGAAATCCTCTAACTAGATTTTAGAAATTCAAATAGTTTTAAAACAGTCCCCTCTTCTGTCTTCATTATAGCAAAATGTATGTTCGACGCCTCAAATTTAACATTTATGTTTTAAAAATTTGACTAAAGTTCAAGTGTTATTTTTTATCTAGCAAAATTAGTTCAAGAGACCACAAGGGAAAAGGGAAAATGGGAAGAAAACTTGAATAATACTCTCTCTCATATTCTATGTGTTTAAACCTCTAAAGATGTCACGTAGTTTTAACTTGACGTAAAATACAACAATGCAAAAGCATGAGCGACAAGATAGTTTAGCATTTGTCAATCTAAACAATGCAAAAGCATGAGCGACAAGATAGTTTAGCATTTGTCAATCTAAACAATGCATGTATCTTCTTTAATTGGAAAATAAAAAGTATGTGAGATGCATTTAATTAAACTTATTATATATTGCAATAATTTAGTGAAGAAGGGGAAGGAACACGTAGGGAGGGAGGATTGGTAAGAGGAGGAGGACGGAAACGTAATACACCGCAATTTTAAGTTTTCGGATAACAATAATATTATTTTAATAATTAAAAAAATAATTTAGTGTAATGTTATATCAAATTTTGGTAATATTCGGAATTATTGTTCTTTTCATCAAATTTCAAGCTTTTCTTTTATAAATTTCACTGAAAAATATAATGAGGAAATACAAAATACAAAGCCAAGCTCTCTCTTTTCTTTTCTTTTTTATCATGGACAGCAAAATTTTAAAATTCAATATATGTGAGTTTTTTCTATTCAATTTCTTGATTTTGATCCTTTTAAAAATATAAAATAACCATCTAAGTTGAAAAAACCGTTTTCTTAAAGGGGAATTTGGCCCAATATCTAACTTAACAATGTATTTGGTTAAATAGTCTTTGACCAATAATAAAAACAAATAGGAAAATATATTTTAGTTGGCAAAATGACAAAATTCTCCTTTAGCTTTTCTCATTTTATCCTGTCATTTTTCCTCTAAATTCACCTTAAAACCCTTTTTTTTTTTTTAAATAACGTCTTCTTCTTCCTATTTTCATCTTCTTCAATTTTTTTTCATCAAAATTACAATCACATATTTCTTTCTCTTCAATCACCATTCTTGCTACCCTAAAATTATGTTCTTTGTTATATTCTTCACTTATTTTGAGTATCTTTTGAGTGAAGAAAGATATTCTTAGAAATCGCATCTATGTTGTATTTTTATTATTAAACATTATTTAGTTGGTATTGTTTTTGTATTTAGTATTTTTTTTTTTTTGTGTTATATGCAATCATTGGATGTAATAGCACTCCAGTTGCTATACGAGATACAAAACACCACTCCAGTCGTTATTTGCAAAAGAAAAAATGACACTACAGTCGTTATTTGCTGTAGTTTGATTTTTTCATTAAAATGACCTTTAATAATGGATTCGCTAACGTATATAATACAAAAAGATTAACTAGTCACAAAAAACGATTGAAATGACATATTTTATATTATTGAAATGGTAAAAGCAAAAGTCATCACACTCATATGTGTCGATTAAATTAATGAACATATCAATCAACTTTTATATGTGTCATGTACATATTACAATATAAATAAGTTTCACTTATTATTTTTAGGGAACAAACGGACCGTAACCGCTTATATTTGTATTTATGCACATAACAACATAAGTGTCGTTTTCATGTCCAGTAACAACACTTGTGTCGTTCCAGAAGTTTCACATATATCGATTTTTTCAACAAAATAACATTCAATAATGAACTCCCTAACGTATGTTACTGACATGAAAATGTTTATGCTTTATTAGGGTCCAATGTTTGAAATCATTGTGCTGAAATAAAATCAAAATATAGGAGAAATCAATAGAACGAGACAGGAGCCGTTACTGAAATGAAACGATCATTCCGTGTTCTATCTATAAATATGAGTTGAGAAATATGCTCTTTATTGTCAGTCTAACCTTCCAATGATGGCACAGCTGCCGTTATGATTGTAAATTTACTTGTTTATGAGAACGACACTTGTGCCGCTACTAAGATGAGAACGTCTATAAGAACTTTAACGCTATCATTATGCTTGTAAATATACTTGTCTATGAAAATGGCACTTGTGTCGTTGCTGAGATGAAAAGTCTTTGAGAATGGTATTAACGTCATTACTGGAATATAAAGTTCTAAGAGAACGGCATAAGTGATGTTACCAAAATATAAACTTCTATTATTACTGTGAGAACAACATAACTTAAGGTGTTCAATTCGAAAGGTTATAGCTTTGGAAACAAACGAAAATAAATGAGAAATCAATACAACAGCTCAAGTGTCGTTACTGATAATAAATTGGTACTTGTGCCATTCTATCTAAAATTACGAGTTTAAGCAGCCAGAACTGTCCTTGAGTCAAAAAATTATAGGTTGAACTCAATTAAGTTGCAAGGTGGACCTCAAATTTTAAAAAATTAAGAGATATGCTTATTATTTTTATTTTGTTGAAAATAATAGAATCACTTGTACTTTCAATAACTTTATATCAAATAATTTACATCATTTCAATCGTTCTTTGTCACGTGATTTATTTTTCTCGCGTACTTTATAAATTCAATGCTTGAGGATGAAATGTCATTGAAAACGACACTTGTGTTGTTATTGAAATGAAAAGTTCTAAAAGAACGGAACAAGTGTTGCTTAGAGGATGAAAATGTAATTAAGAACGGCACTTCTGCCGTTTTTGAGATCAAAAGTTCTAAAAGAACGATATAAGTGCCGTTATCGAAATATAATTTCTCCATGAGAACGGCACTTGTGCTGTTATTGGAAAGAAAACTACACTTGTGTCGTTCTATCTATAAACACAAGTATAGATAACCTCGAAACTCATTTCAACTGCAAGATGGATATGTCGTTTACAAAAATTGAGAGATGTACTCAATAATTATATTTTCTACGAACCAATACAATGACTTATGATTTCACTAACTTGATATCGTATAACTTATGTCAATTCAACTGTTCTTTGTTACGTGATCAACCTTTCTAACGTTCTTAAATTAGGAGATCCATGTTTGAGGTCGCTGCATTGGAAAAAAAGCAAAATATTTGAAAAATCAACAAAACGACGCAAGAGCTGTTAAACAACACTTGTATCGTTCTGTCTATAAATACAAGTATACGTAGCCACGACCCGTTCATACCCCGAGAATCAATAAGTTGGACTTATTTCAATTGCAATATGAACATTCCGTTTACAAAAGTTGAAAGATTTGCTCACTGATTATATTTTATAACGAATTAATACAATGACTTGTGATTTCACCAACTCAATGTTGTATAATCTGTGTCAATTCAACCATTCTTTGTCACGTGATCAACCTTTCTAACTTTCTTAAGTTAGGAAATCCATGTTTGAGGTCGCTGTGTTGAAAAAGAAGCAATTTTTTTGAGAAATCAACAGAACGACACAAGAGCAGTTAAATTACACTTGTGTCGTTCTATCTATAAACACGATTATATGTAGCCACGACTCATCCATGCCCCGAGAATCAATAAGTTGAACTCATTTTAATTGCAATATGAACATTCCCTTTACAAAAGTTGAGAGATGTGCTCATTGATTATATTTTCTACCGAATCAATACAATGACCTGTGATTTCACCAACTGAGTGTCATATAATCTATGTTAATTCAACCGTTCTTGGTTACGTGATCAATCTTTTTAACTTTCTTAAGTTAGGGGATTCATGTTTGAGTTCGCTGCGTTGAAAAAGAAGTAAAATATTTGAAAAATCAACAGAATGACAAAAGAGCTATTAAACGACACTTGTGTCGTTCTGTCTATAAATACGGTTATACGTAGCCACAACACATCCATACCCCGAGTATCAATAAGTTGAACTCATTTCAATTGTAATATGAACATTCCGTTTACAAAAGTTGAAAGATGAGATGTGTTCATTGATTATATTTTCTACCGAATCAATACAATGACTTGTGATTTATTCAACTCAATGTATATAATCTATGTCAATTCAACTGTTCTTTGTCACGTGATCAACATTTTTAACCTTTTAAAATTAGGGGATCCATGTTTGAGGTCGCTGCGTTGAAAAAGAAACAAAATATTTGAAAAATCAACAGAACGACATAAGAGCTATTAAACGACACTTGTGTCGTTCTGTCTATAAATACGATTATACGTAGCCACGACCCATCCATGCCTTAAGACTCAATAAATTGAACGCATTTCAATTGCAATATGAACATTTCGTTTACAAAAGTTGAAAGATGTGCTCATTGATTATATTTTCTAACGAATCAATACAACGACTTGTGATTTCACCAACTCAATATCGCATAATCTATGTCAATTCAATCATTCTTTGTCACGTGATCAATCTTTCTAACTTTCTTAAGTTAGGGGATCCATATTTGAGGTCGCTACCTTGGGAAAAGAAGGAAAATATTTGAGAAATCAACAAAACGACACAATAGCTGTTAAACGACACTTGACACAAGAATACGTAGCCACAACTCATCCATGCTTAAAGAACGAATAAGTTAAACTCATTTAAATTGTAAGATGGACATGATATTTACAAAAGTTGAGAGATATACTAATTAATTATAGGATTATACTACTTCAACATAATAGACACCATAATGATGTTCATAATGCCCAAGTGGCGCCCCCCTATTGGAGGAGGCGCCGGTCCCACAAGCGCCCCCTCCAATAGAGAGGCGTCACTTGGGCATCATGGACACCATTATGGTGTCCATTATGTACCCCAAACATCACCCTTAATTATATTATAATGAACTAGTAGAATAACTTATGTTTTTATCAACTCAATATCATATGATCCAATCATTTAAATCATTCTTTTTCATGTGATTAACGTTTCTATCTTGCGCACGTTAGTGAGTCTAATACTTGAAGTTTTGAGTTAAAAATAAATCAAAATATAGAAGAACTCAACAGAATGACACATGTGTCATTACTGAGAAGAAAACGATCCATGGGTCGTTCTATTTGGAAACACGATTATAAAACGGCCACGTCCTATTCACGACTCCAAGGACCAATAAGTTGAACTCATTTAAGTTGTAAGATGAGATGAGATGATATGTACAAAAGCCTAGAGATATGCTTATTATTTATATTTTAATTAATCGGTAGAATATCTTTTACTTTCACTAATTCGATATTACATAATCTATGTCATTTCAATCGTTCTTTATCATGTGAATAACTTTTTCATTTTATTTATGTTTGATGGTCCAATGCTTAATGTCTTTGTCTTGAAAATAAATTAAAATATTGGAGAATTCAACGGAACGACATAAGTTCCTTTATTGAGAAAAAATGATCCTTGTATCGTTCTATTTGTAAAAACGAATACAAGCGGTCACGCTTCATTCGTGTCTCAATAAATAATAAGTGAAACTTGTTTACATTATAATATGTACATGAAATGTACATAGATTAAGTAATATGTTCATTAACTTAATCAACGCATATGGGTAGGATGACTTGTGCTTTCACCATTTCAATAATATAAAAGCTATGTCATTTCAACCGTTCTTTATAATATTGTCAACATTTCTATGTTACATACATTATGGACTCTGTTATTAGAAGTTATTTAAATTGAAAATGATTAAATATAGGTAAAAACTTTTAAACGGTACAAGTGTCGTTACTGGACATGAAAACGACACGTGTAGTTACATGTGTAAACATGACTATAAGTAGTTATGATCCATACATGTCCCTAAAAAATAATAAGTTGGACTTATTTATATTGTAATATACACATGACATGTACAAAAGTTGATAGATATGCTCATTAATTTAATCGACACATATGAGTAGGACAACTTATGATTTCACCATCTCGATAATATAAAAACTATGTCATTTCAATATTTCTTTGTGACATGGTCAAATTTTCTGTGTTATTTACGTCAATAGTTCATTATTAGAGATTGTTTCGTTGAAAAAAATCAAATCACAGTAGATAACGACTGTAGTGCCGTTTTACGCAGCGAAAAGCGACTGGAGTGATGTCTTACATTTTGGATAACAGCTGGAATGTCATTACCATCCAACAGAAAGAAAAAAAAAACTAAGTATAAAAACAACACCCACTTAAATATTATTCAATAATAAATATACAATTTATATTAAATTTTTAAAATTATATTTCTTCTTTCTTCAAATCTAAATGGGATCTTTTAATATAGATAATAAATGTTTAACCGATTTCCAAATAGGTGAAGAATATAATGACGAATAGGATTTTAGAGTAGCAGGAATGGTTGAAGAGAAGAAATCGGGTTAATGTGAATTTGAGGACCAAAAATTGAATTGAAGAATTTAATTGGATTGATAAGGGTGTTAAGGTTTTTTCTAATAATGAGGACATTTATGACATTTAACCTTATTTGTTTATTGTGTTTAATAGTTGAATGTTATTTGTTCAAAAAACATTAAAAGGAGGTTATATAACCAATAACATTATTTGACTACACTTTTTAACAAATTCCCCCTTTCTTAAAGTGTTAACATCATCTAGGGCCTTTATAGTTTATAGTCTAACTTGTGTAAATTTTCCTATTTATTTCTTGCATTTTCTATTTTATGAAAAATAATGGAAAATAGATAGAATAAATAATGAAAATTAGGATTGCACAAAAAAATCGTGAAACCACAAACAAAACTGAAACCATTGAGTTGAAACAATTGGTTTGGTTCCACATGGACCTGTGGTTTTTCTCCCTCGAACCGAATCAAACCGTTTCAAAATGGTTTGGTTTAAATTTTGATTTTCAAAGATCGCACAAAATCGAACCAAACCATTTTAAAATTTTTTATTAAAACATTAATTTTATTAAATTAAAAATTTTACAGTTTTCACTTTTCGGAAAAATACAAATTTAGGAATACAAATTACAACCAACCTATTAAAATAATCATAGAAAGTAAATTGGGTTCATCATCATTGGCCTATTATTTAACAAGTTCATAACATATGTTTTCACCCGATATCGAAATTAAACTAAAATTATTCTCAAATCATATGAAATGAAAAAAACATACATTTTCAACAATTCAAATCATAATTCAACAAAACTACATCAACAAATTACGTCCAAAGTTTCAGAAGTGCTAATATAAACTTTCATTTTCCTAACATTTGAAGTTTGTCTGCCACTGTTTAATGAATCGTCAATCACCTTTACCTGTTAGTCTGCTAATTTTTACTTGAATAACATATTTCTCCCTTCTATTTCGATAAGTTTTAGATTCTCATTCAAACCATTTTTTCGTTGTTCTTTTTTTTATTTGTTATTTATGGACTTACTATATACTTATGAATTGGGGTTTGGATATAAAAATAATTGTTTGTGTGCTTAGGTGATTAACAAATTTGTTTGTGGTTTGGAAAGAACGAAAAACGAATCGTATTGATTGTGTGAAAATAATAAAATTCTCTAACTAGTACTAATACCTTCTACTTTCATAAAATAGTTCGAGAAATTCATCAATTCTGAATAAGCTGAAACTCTATCAATCTTTGTACATCTAAACATATCCTGTTCAATCTATATTTAACATCTCATTAACAAGACGAAATGAGTTTTAACCAAATTATAATAGCAGAATGTAATTCTACCTTTACTAAACCGCTATATGACAATATAAATGTCAATCAAAAAAAGGTAAATAAAAATGAATAAAGATGTATTTGTTCTATTAACATTTTTTAGCAACCAATTTTGAAAATAATTTACGTATGAGTTTCATGGTAAATATGAATGTAATTTAACATTTAACATTATTAGTTCTCATTTAAAATTATATTTTAACTTATGATAAATATATTACTGTAATGTCAATAGGTAAACTACAGACTAAAACCAAACCAAACAGCAAATTTTGGTTTGATTTGGTTCGATTCGAAAAATAAAATGGTCTGGTTTGATTTGAAATTTTTTCAAACCGCATAAAATGATTTGAGTTGAAAATATAGCACAAACTGTTCAAATCAAACCGTGTTCACCCCTAATGAAAATCATCAAAAAAAAAAAGGAAAAATTATATAAAGTAATGGATTAAATTAATTATGCATAACTCTCTATATTCTACTGAGAATTGTAATCAATAGTTAAAAGTAAAAATTAAAGGAATTGACACAAATGGTCTCTAACCTAAGGAATTATGTGTAAATGATCTCTAACCTTCAAATCTTGGAGCAAACATTTCAAATTTTACTTAGGGAGGGGAATTGATCCTTTTGGATGATTTACATCCAATTGAATGTTAAAAATCTCAAACTTCTGATAATAAAATTGAAAAATCCTGACTTTCAGTTAGATATATAAAATAAATTAAAAAAAATGACAAAAGGAGAGACAACTCATCCTATCCATCAATCTCTTTAAAATCATTTCCAATGTAATATTGACGTGCTTTAAAAATCATGTCATATAAGCAAAATAGTGTGTGTTTAAATACAACTTGATAGTGTCTCTGCCATGACAGAATGACAGAAAAATATATACATTGAAAGACTTTCAATCTACATTCATTTCACACTCAAGTTCTAAAGTATTTTATTATCTTAAAAAAAATCATTTTCATGTAGGTCCACGCATACTTTCAAAAAAAGCCATGTATAAGCTACTTTTAAGCGAACCCAAACATTAACCCTAAGAAGTATTGATGCATGTCCCTTTAAACAAACCAGTTCACAACTTCAAAATAACACTCCACATTGCTCAGATTTCTTCTTTATTCTTTGTGAACTCCTCATTCCATTTCTTTGATATTTTTAGATATTCTTTCGCTATGATTCAAGCAAAGGTTATAAAGAAATTTCATTTTTATATCAAACCCAGTTTAAAGATGAAGAACCTAAAATTATAATTGAGGTTTTAACATATAGCTATATATTGTCTATGAACATAGAGAAAAGCCTGTTTCCTTTGCAGAATAAGCTTAAGATCTTATACAAGAGAACAAAGATAAGCCTGTTTCCGTTGGAGAATAGGATTAAGATCTTATACAAGACAACAAAGATAAAGAATCAAGTTTATAAAAATTGTAATCAATAAATTTAAAAATGTGTAGGGAGTCATAACGCCAAACCTGAATAATCATTTTCATCTCAAACATACACCAGTACCAGACTAAGTTTGTTGCTTCCCAATCTGTTTGTGTACTGAAGCTTCTCGTTGCATTCAGATAACCATAGTCACAATTGAATGCCAAATTTTTCCGAGAGAATGCATGTCTACTTGAGCAGATGGGTTAGAATTATGCAGATACATTAGATGCGTTATTCGCCATCTCTTTCACCATGGTCTTGACAAAAAGTTCCCCAGCCCTATACGAGGACCGAACCTGGAGGGGCCAAAATGCAAAAGAAATTACTGCAGAGCCCTAGAGAGAGATGAATACACGATCCGCTAATTATGACAAAAATGAAGTGTGCTTTTAATTTATATGAATCACGCAAGTGCACAAGCAATGATGAAATCAGTTAAGTAGTTTCAGTTGGAAAGACTATTGATTAATTGAATGCAAGAACCTCTTTTCATTATGAATTATTTTCTTCAGCTGCTCGAAGTGTGTTTGAAAATGTGTGTAAAGTGACAATAGTGCAGTTGGATTTCCAGACAGGAATAGATTTAATTAATCTCCTAACAATGCCTTAATTTGTTGCTTCTGTGCTGAAGTCATTTTCTATTCCTTAGTCTTCTAGAATGTGATAGCAATTGCTCAGCTCATTTCCAATATATGTTACTGTTAATTTATGATAGACATCTAATCCTTACTACAGACATTTACTTCATTTCCAATATTGTCAGCTTCTTTGGAGTTCAATTCTAAGTGTATATTTGGTAAAGTTTTTTCAAGCTTATAGCTGGCCAAACATTATTTTTTATCACCACATCGCGTAGGATCCATAGCTTATGATCTACACACAAAAAATAAAAAAATAAAAAACTTAACAAACATTCTCTGAATAGACTCCTTCATTCAAGAAGTTCTTCAACTCTGTTCTGGACATCTATTTCTTCATCTTACAGACATCAGTTTTTTATTATTAGGCATCTATTTCTCCTTTATTTGTTAAGGATGTTTATTTATATTACATAATTATGTTTCTTCACATATTCAGGTATTTTGAAGTTTTTTGAAGCATGATTTTCATCTCTGCCGAATGTCAACAATAGTTTGGACATCCGAAGTCCTGTTTTAGTTGTTGCTTATGCATCAATTATTAATTTTAATATTTAAAAGAGTACAGAAGATATTCACTTAATTGACCAAGATAAGTCGCTCAAATACTTCCTAAGACATTCAAGTGTGTGCCCACTTGAGGTTTAAAGGGACCCATATCCAACAATTATTCCTATAGTCAACGAGAGCCAAAATTTATGAGATGTTTTGAGACTTATAAAGAATGTGAGAAGAAAAAACTATTTGGCATCTTTTTCCAAATAAACTATTGAATTGAATCTATCAGGGTACATCGATAGAAAGAATAATGTTATTAGTTAAATCTGCTAAATTTATTTAATTATTTTGCTAGGACAAACAAAATTGTCATCACCTCTGAGGAAAAAAAATATATATTTCTAAAGGCAATAAGGTGGAGATGTTTACCATGGGTCCGCTTGCAACATAACAGAAACCGATTGACTCTCCATAATCTTTCCAGAAGGCAAATTTTTCGGGCGTGACGTAGTCTTTGACAGTAAGATGCAATGGAGTTGGCTGCAGGCAAGGAATGGAAGTAATTTAATTTCAGTCCTTAAATATGCTTCAAATAGACTAAAGCAACTGTCAATGGCCTAATAATATGAAATTAATATTTTGGCAACCTTAGTTAAGGGCCTTAAGGCATATCTCCAAGGAAAAGCAAAGACTGCT
>NC_036244.1:21077327-21155002 GCF_002742605.1 Olea europaea var. sylvestris | reverse complement strand
CACAAAATTCATGTTCCAACAAAAATTCTAACGGCTAATGCACCAGTCAAAAATTCAATAATATATCGCTGGCCAAGATGCTACAGTTGAAAGAAATCCCACCGAACAGTTTACACCAAAAACTCAAAGATGATCCTCCTCCGAGAATTGAAAACTCTAGCTCATTATCCGAAAACCAAAACCACAATAAGGAACATTTTCACAACTACAATGAAACATTTTTTTTTTTTGTTAACAATAATTTCCGAAATAATAATAATAACAATCACATCCAACATTCCAACAAAAATTAGCCCACTAACTAGCTAAAGGGGCTGCCTAATATGCCCAGCCCAATTAACAAGTTCAAAACGAGGTTGATCCACTGGATGAAATGGACAATGCAACCAACCAACAACAACCAATACATACACCTTGCCCAACAATTATCCTAACAATTCAACCCATCCATTAATCCGGCTTATATACACCAATACCCTAGCCCACAACCAAAAAAAGAAAGCCCAAAGTACCAACAGCCCGTAAACCATGTTTCAAAAACCTACTACCATGTTTGTTGCTTATCCACAAAGAATGGCCACCAAAAAAGAAACTTGGAAGATCCAACGAAAACTACATATGGATGACTCAATTTTCATCATTATACATACTGCACGGCTGAGAATAACCAAGAAACTTTTTAGCCAGAGGAATTAGGCTAATCAAAGCTATCTGAACCTGTTCGGTGCTGTTGATACTAATACTAACTTGTCCAGACCCCCTGTTATTAATTGACACGGCTAATGAAATTTGTATGTCATCCAATAGGGATTTGAATTTGTTAATTGTATAGCAAGATCTCCATGCCAATCCATGACTAAGAGTCACAAAGCTGTTGATAAGTAGGTCCATAAACATTACGGAACCCACAAAATTTGTGGTCAAAGGAGATAACAATCTATCATTGGTCGAGTACAAGTTAGGGAATATTGTTGAAGAATCTTGAAATCCCTTACCCTCTCTATGTTGATGCTATAACAATTTACCAAGAAGACTGGACGGGAAGAGCTTTTTTTGTGTTCTTCTCGCCGCGACAAAATCCAACCAAGAAAACGAGAGAAAATTCTAAAGAACTAGCTCTGATACCATGTTGAATATACTTAATAAGACTCAATGCCCCTCAATGTGAGAGGTCTTTTATTATATAGGACCAAAATCAAATTAAATATGGTAAAAGCAATCTATCTATATATAATACAATTTAATAAAAATATAGTGGTAATCTTCGACGATCTCCCTAATCTTATTCAATATCATTCACTATCGTAAATGCCAATCCAATGTACAAACATTAACCTAACTTTCGAGCATTGTGGCTTCTCATTTTAATTTTAGAGTGTTGAATTCAACTGTAGAAAATAGTTTTTTTTTTTTTTTTTTCCAGATTAATTGTACAAGCATATTGGTGAAGAAATCTTCATAAAGAAAACTAGGCTTTGGAACATTATGATACCTTCTCTTCGTAATGTTGACAAATAGAAAATTAGGTAAAAGAAGAAGGGGCATCTAGACGCATTGTAAGAATCAGAAACCGGAGACATTAATAATAATAGACAAGTAAAAAGGTGCAAAAAGTGAAAATCCTGATAAAAAACCATTTTGGTAAAAAAATATTTAAATGATTCTAATCCTGCTTTGCTTCTCGCAGTAAAAAAAAGAACTTGTATTTATACTCTCAATTTTTCAATCAATAATCCTCAAGAAGAGTTTTGGATACAATCTGTGTTAAAGCGTTCAGTATGCATGAACAAATATATGTCCCTAGTTTATTGTAGTTTTTTAAAGAGGAATTTATATTCAAACATACTTGGCAATAGGTACACAGATGTGCTTAATACACCGTGCACCAATACTTAAGGATAACTGATGGGATCTCCTCAGTAACAAGAGATGATAATACATCTACCTCGAAACCTGTATATCGTGTCAAACTGAGATGCTCCACTAACCTAAGAAGTACAGATATGTATACGTAATTCAGATACGATACCGGATACGTTAATACGACTTTTTTGAAAAAATTAGGATACGTTAATATGTTTTATAAAATTCAACATAATTTCATCAATATAAAAAAAAAAATAATAATACAGAAACATAATAATAAAAGTAAAATAAAATATTAAAGCAACTTATTAGCACGGTTTTACATATATTAAATCATTATCTATTTTCAATAATAGAATGAATGTAACTCAATTTTACATGTATTATTTAATACTAGTCACTATCTATTTCCAGTAATAAAAATATTTGTCAACTATAACACGGTTTCACATGTATTGAAAGATTAATAATAATTTGCATTTCCAATAAAAGTCTAGTTTTTAATTTTGAAACTCTAATTGTGTATTTTCAATAAATATTATTGATATTCAATAAGTTATTAAAATGATTTAAAAATAACATATCGGATATGTATCAAAGATCATACAAATATATAAAATAAATAAAGGATATGTATCGAAAATTTTAAAAGTATAAAAATATATAAAACAATAAAAAAATGTATCCGTACGTATCGGATACGGATACGTAGCGAGTTTACAAGTATTGGTACTTCTTAGCCATTTTATGCAAGATAAACATAGATGCCAGTATTGTCTCTCTACGTTAATGACAAACCAAAAGAAGTTCCTAGCATCTCACTTGCCGTTTTACAAATTATTGGAAACACGCCTTTGTTTACACTTCCATTTCAATTCAAGATATATCACTCATCCTACAATTCATCTATGATCCCATTCTAGTATATTTCATCTTAACAATACAATCCCACAACCAAATTGAGATAAATTTTCAAGCCTTTAACGTAATATTGGCTTAACTAACTAGTTACCTTGATAGTAAAAGGAGAAAGTAAATAACGAGTCCAGTAAAAATTCAATAGCAAGAGAATTTTATACCCCCAACTAGCAATGGCCTTGGCAGTGTTGTAAGGCTCCATAGGATCGGGAGGAGCCGGATTCCTACTCGTCTTGACAGCACAAAATCTACATCCTCTCGTGCAGGTATCTCCGAGCAGCATGATCGTTGCAGTAGCAATTCCATCCCCACCGCCATTCCAGCACTCTCCAATGTTTGGACACTGCGCTTCTTCACACACAGTATTGAGTTTGAGCCTGGACAGGGATTCCTTCACCTCCTCGTACTTCTCCCCTTGCGGCGCCCTTTGCCTCAGCCACCCAGGCTTCTTGACATTCGGGTCTCTACCAGTATGCAGACCCACCCCACCCGGGTAAGGTGGGTCTCTTTTCACTGCTATGTCATTGCTGGTGGCGGGCGATTCACAGCGGATTGTAGAATTGGTTCTAATGGTGGACAAAGAAGGGGGAGGAGAGAATGGGAGCTTGAAAATACATTGGTGAATCATTTTATTGGAAACTGCAATGATAAATCAAAATGAATGAATAGTAGAAGAGGAATTCATCAAATTCTGGGTTCGTTTGGAAGTTTAATCTGTATTCGTACCAGCGTACAGCCACTGGAAACTCCGTCCCATTTTTGGGTGTTATAGTGTTTGTTGGCTGCCGCCGCTTTCATGACGACTCCAATTCCAAAATTCAAAGTCGTCACTCGTCAGTTATATCGGGCAGGTAGGAGTGGTCACTATTTTCAAGTTGCTTAATTTTATTATTATTATTTTTTTTTTTGGGAAAATTGCAAAAGAGGTTTCAAATGATTTATTTTGCCACAGACTACATCTAAATCTTTCATTTTTGCCGTTCGCAGTCCCAAATCTTGCATTTTAATTGCAACTGGAGTCCATTGGACAAAGTTGTACATTAATCAATTAGTCAACCCTGAAATTAAAAGTTTGACTCAAATTCACAAAATAAGTGAGGGTAAAATGGTCAAATTAAGGTTGAGTAACGGATTAATTGATGAATTATATTCAATGGGCTCCGTCTACAATCGAAGTGAAAAGTTAGGGACAACATCTACAAAAATGAAAGATTTAGGTGTACAGCAAAATGAAATGTTTGGAATCTCCACTGCAATTTTTTCCTTTTTTATCTCGCCCTCAACTACTTAAATTAAAGAGTAATGCTATTACTAGTTTTTAAGACCAGATTAGGTGGTAACATGAGTGGCATGAAATAACACATTCAATTCAGCACAAGAAATTATGGTCCATTTGACTTATGATATGCTGACATTGATGTTAGATAATATTTTTCAAATTTGAATAATGATACATAATTAGTCTCTATGTTAGCTTGATAAACGCCATATTCGAAGCTGTGGTCATTTGATTAATGACCGCTGGCCTCCAATTTCACCGTTCTCTGAACTTTTTTACTATTAATTAGTAGCGAAAAACATGGTTACGGTTAGGAGAGCAATTTGGATTTTATTTTATTTTTTTCTTGACAGAATGTAAATAATTTTCTTCTGAGAACCATATTTTGTTAAGGACATGATGCTCACTAGTCCATGTCAAGGTTTAATGGAACAAGTCAAATTTGACCATTAACTAGTTAAGATAATTTTTAGTCAAGTGATGATCATCAATAACTTAATTTAAGATTAAAAAAAAATTACAGGTGGAGACAAATGAATTGCATTTATATAATCACCATGGTATAGATGAACAACTTTAGTGGTTGTAAGATTTCAAACTCAATGGTGTGAAGAAGCATTAGAATTTTTGTTTAAATTAATCTATTTGTACCAAATGTCTTACATAATTTTTGACCGAATTGACAAGTGGCACCCCTCCAAAGAGTGCGACACTTATCAATTCAATCATCTATTTGGTAAATGATTTGGTACATATAGCATCTGCCTGTTTGTTTTACTCATAATGTTGTACAAGCTTTAATTAAAGTTGGTCTTGCATGCTTGGGTCGCCATTATGTCAGTGTATTGTCATTGATCACTCATCAAAAGGAACTATTAGTTGGTCTCAAGTTGAAGAAATTTTGATTACCAAAGAGAGTAGGATTGACCAAAGGAGCGAATCAAGTTATGAGGCAGATCCTCAAAAGGTTTTTCAGGAAGAGATTGAAGCAGATGGCAAGAACAACGAGGACATTGTCGTGTGTGTGGCAAGATAGGTCATACTACAACAACTTGCTACTATAGGCATGGGCGGAGGTAGTGGGGGGGGGGCATGCTAGGCTGTAGCCCAACACTACTCCCCAGCCCATATAAAAAATTAAGAAGAAAGTGTAGAGTTTTTACCCAAATGTTAGCATTAGCCCACTACTCCCCAACCCATATAAAAAAATTAAGAAGAAAGTGTAGAGTTTTGGCCCAAATATTACCATTAATCCAACTCTAGCTTGAATCTCAACCCAAGTCTAATGTTCAATTATTTAAATTATATAAAAACACTAATTATTAATTACTCATTTCATGAAATTCATAAAATGTGAATATTTTATTGTCAAATTAGATATTCTATTTAATGTATATTTGACTAAAATTTACTTATAATTATTAAATAAATTTTATTGTAGATAATTTGTATTGATTAAATTTAAAAGTAAATTACTTATTTTAATAGTTAGAGACACTACATATTTTTCAAAATTTAAAAGTAATTATTATTTTTTATTTCTGCTTTTGTTTTTATTTATTATTTATTCATATTTATTTTTAAAAAATTACTTATTTTGACCATAAAATAGATATTATGATTAAAATAAATAACTTACTATAGATTTGATATTGACAATAAAAGAATATTTGATAAAATTTATCTATTTATGAAGTAATATAGATACGAGTATATTCTTGAAATCGAGCAGAAAATGGACGTGAATTAAATTTAATTTCTTTAACCCTCGAAATTCTTAGTTGGCTTTTCTTATCTTGATTGAGATTCTTCACTCACTTTGAAATGCAATGATATAGAAGATCGATGAAAACGCCAAATAACTTTTTGAGACAATAACATATGGATTATAGTGATATATTATTGATTGCATGTTTCAATCAAGTTTCAGTTGTACGGAAAGACTGGTTGTAAAAGTTATTAGAAGAGTACTTATTCAGTATTTTTTAAAATTTTCATTTGTTTATTTCTATCATGATTCAGTTAATTTATATTTTTTAAAAGTAAGCGTTTGGTAAAAAAAAAATACAAATATTTAGTAAAATATATTAATCTGAGACATCTAAACTTTTTTTTTTTATTGAGTCTCGTATACTTTTTATTGTGAATACCACAAGAATAGCCTCCGAAACCGATTTCTTGTTGCGTAAGTTCATTAAAAAAAAATTAAGTTTCAGTCCATTCTAACATCATTTTCTTGCTCCGCCCTTGACTATAGGTATGATCACGGCTATAACAATAAAGAAAATAGAAGTAGTCAATGCAATGATCCCCGTAGTGAAATGAACTAGCCCATTAGGCTACTAGGGACGCGGAAAAGTTTGGGGTGCTGGGAGTTGGAAATTATATTAAGTTCCAACTTTCAAAATTATTATATTTTAATTTCCAATTTTAGGTTTAATTAAAATCTTAATTTATAATATAACATAAAATTAAACATTTAAATGGAGGTTATGAATTGATTAATTCTCATTAGTGCGGGGGTTTAAATTGTACACTATATAAAGGGAGGAAAATCACAATTTGAGATACAATTAGAAAAACACAACTTAAAATGATTGATTCCAAAATTATTCTCTATAATTTTACCCTATACTATTTCGGCAACTAGTAAAGGCTTGTTCTTTATCTCCCTATGGTCGTGCCCATAGAATGAGAGCCACATGGATTTTATCTTGGAGTCGTGTAGTGCCGAAAGAACCCACACGAAGGGGAGGCAACACGACTTTAGGACAGCGTCGTCGATGTGACTCTCAAGACTTGATTTTCTAACCCTATTATTATTTTATATTATTGTTGAATTATGTTTACGTCTAATTGATTATATGATTATGTTAATTTCTAAATAAATTTACATACAAATCACCCAATTTTCCGAAATTTTTTTTCTAATTGTGGTTTACATACATAGAACACCTGCTTTATAGCAAATAAAATACAGATACTAGTGTTTTGCCCTTCTCGGCACCTTAAAAAAATCAGTGCTTCCACGAACTTAACATTTAACCTTATTCTCATATATGCCCTTATCACTTAATCATGAGTGTCAAGTGTATAAGACTTTAAAGGCGTCCTTCCTACTAAAATTTCTCAGCAGAAAAATTACTCGAGTAAGTAGATTTCAATTTATTCAAATACATGCATCCTTAATATTTTTCCCTTTTAATCAGAAGGGAAAATGGGCAGTGTGTGTGTGTGTGTGTATATATATATATGTCCTACATTCAATTTTTATAATTAACCTATGAACATGATGGCTTATGTCCTACCACCCATAGTTAATGCATTTAAAAGGTAAGTTACACTCCATAATTAAGATTTTTAACTTTATATTAAAACTGAAAATTTAAGAAGGTTTTGGAAATTATATTAAGTTTCAACTTTCAAAATTATTATATTTTAATTTTCAGTTTTGGGTTTAATTAAAATCTTAATTCATAATATAACATAAAATTAAATATTTAAACGGAGGTTATGAATTGATTAATTCTCATTAGTGTGGGGGTTTAAATTGTACACTACAAAAAGGGAGGATACAATATGAAAATCATAATTTGAAATACAATTAAAAATCCCACTTGAAACACTATTCTTTCTACAATTTTATATTATACTTTTGGCATCTCGTGAAAGGCTCGTTCAATTATCTCCCTATAGTCGTTCCCATAGAAGGAGAGCCACATGAATTTTATCTTGGAGTCGTGTAGTATTTCTTTGAATTTTTCCATGTCTGCAAATACTTCTAAATACTTTCACAAAATATTAGTGTCACAATAAATAAGAATAGCTGAGATAGATTTAAATAAAAATATGTTGGGAAAAATTAGTGATTTGTGTGTAGATAAATTTATCAATTAGCATAATAATATAACCAATTAGACGTAAACATAAATTCAACAATAATATAAAACAAGAAGAAGGTTAGAAAATCAATCCTTGAGAGTTACGTCGAGGATGCTGTCCTAAAGTTATGTTGCCTCCCCTTCGTGTGGGTTCTTTCGGCACTGCACGGCTACAAAATAAAACACAGGTGGCTCTCTTTCAATGGATACGACCATAGGGAGATAATTGAACGAGCCTTTCACAAGATGCCAAAAGTATAATATAAAATTGTAGAAAGAATAGTGTTTCAAGTGGGTTTTTTTACTTATATCTCAATATTGTGATTTTCCTCCCTTTATATAGTGTACAATTTAAACCCCCACACTAATGAGAATTAATCAATTCGTAACCTCCATTTAAATGTTTAATTTTATGTTATATTATAAATTAAGATTTTAATTAAACCCAAAACTGAAAATTAAAATATAATAATTTTGAAAGTTGATACTTAATATAATTTTCAACAATCCCCCACAAGTTTTAAGCTTTCAGAATAATTAAAAATATATAATAGTGGCAACATAATACAGTGCAATAGGTATATGTGTCTTTTGGACTTGAACCTTACTTAGTGATAACAATTTTCATTTGAGGGAGTCATAATGGACTAAGCTTTGAATTAGGTCCCTTTGATCAAATTTCAATTGCTCCACACACAGTATCGATTTAGGCTCTAGTTCATAGCGGATAGCACTTTTAATGACTATGCGCTCTAATCTTGATTCTAGTAAGAGTCTCTAGGGAATAGCCCAATCCCATATCCACGGCCTCATGGCAACTCTTACATAGGTAAGTCCTCCAAGGGTGTGTGTGACTCACATCTCGCAAGAATCCTCGCATCGATACTCATTCAGAGTTAAACCCTTCCTAACATCACATTATGATTAGCACTATCACCATAGGGATGAGCACAAATAATATAGTGCTATTACGAGTCACGCAGTACAGGTTGTTTGTACCACATTGAACCTTTTTCATGGGATCTCCAATCACAAAAGTTGGGTTACTCCCGAAGGTGACTCCCTTATGAGCTTAAACCCATCCCCCTTGATGATTTATATATGTCCATCTCGAACTACATAAATTCATGTCCTTATTAGACAATAAGTCAGTACCATTAATTTGTAAAGCTTTTCTTCTTCACCTGTTCATTTGCATATCTGCAAAGTCATCTAAGAATTTTTTCCAAAATGTCAATATCACATATATAATTATAATAAGATAAATAAATGAAATTTAAAAATTGACTTATCATAGCATGTTCAAACATACGCGTCCTTTCAACTCTTGTATTTCACCTGTATGTCTCCAATTTCATTTCTAACACTTTTCAAAAGTCAGTTTATAACTAGGAAAATTAAGATATAAGATGTATCTATATTAAAAACCTTCACATTCCACAGACATCCACCGTGTATAGTTTCTTTGAATTTTTCCATGTTAGCAAATACTTCTAAATACTTTCACAAAATAGTAGTGTCACAATAAATAAGAATAGCTGAGATAGATTTAAATAAAAGTATGACATTTCAACATTCATCCAACTTCTCTTCGAGCATTGATCAAAGAAAAGTAAACTTTGTAAATAAATTAATAATCCCACATTTCAAAGATATTTTAATCTAAATGAGTAAATATATGATCTTATTCTCTGCTTGCACATGTACATAAATCTTCGAATGATGAATTTAATGCACAGCAACTACTATTTTCTCTTACTTCATTCGTAATAGAAGAATGAATTGATAAAGTTTCTCCCATCGGAAACTGCAAAAGAAGTCTTCATGGCTGTAAACTCATGTAATCACCAATATTTCTAAACTCACAAGACAAGAATTTTATAGATGTGATTTTCAGTCATAGTAATTATGTCAAAGGAGAAATATGAGACATTTGCAAAGGAAATTTAATGCTCTAACATGCATTGATCACCAAACACTTTACTTACTAAAACCACCCAGAATAGTTGGGGACTTAGGCATAATAGATTATAATGAATCTTAAGAATAAGAATCTTGTCAAGTGCATTTTCAATTTCATACTGAAAACTGTACTTGCTAAGAGTAATAAACATTTTATAGAACAAATTATGCGTCGAACATCTTAATCAATAACCATAGTGTTGTTACAACTTTTCCATATAATTGATAGTCCAAACTCATCATTCACCAGACATTCATTTTAATATCTTAAAATATGAGGGCTCTTGAACTTAAAATAATTAAATCACAACCAAATTATTATAATTATTAAGATTAAAGGTTTCAAAATTTGAATTAAAATTGGTCATACTACATGATATTATTATTATATTTTAACCTGAAAATATGAGTTACATGTATAAATTGAGTAATAATAAACCACTATTACTCAATGGAGTTACAATTTACCTTTTCTTAAATATTAATTAAGCACATTACTGAGGTTAATCTTTTGATCTTTGTTTAAAAGAAAACGTAGACTTCCTATGTAATTAGTATAACCCAGTCAATTCACGTGTATGACAACATAATTTTGCTATGATATATCATGAGAATTATGAATGATCATGGATAAAAGACATATTATTTCAAATAGAAATCCACAGATACATACTAATAGAGCTTGACTAATATTTGGTAGAATTTCGTATCCGAAATTGGTCCTTAAAGGCTTTCAATTTACTCAAAAGTTGATTAAAATAAACCCCTAACTTTTGAGACTTCTATCTTTCCATAATGAAATTATTTTTAGGATGATAACATGGTCAACTAAGCTGAATATCTTGAAAATACAATTATCCATTTACTTTATGAAAATTTCTTGGAAGTCCTCAAGATTGATCAAAATTTAATATCTTAGCATTTCATTAGAATTGAGTCTATTAGAATCAACAGTATAGGTATCAACGCACTATACCCATGGAGAAATGTCCCTGCTGCTTAAGCGCAAAGCACAAATCAATATGCAGGCTTTATCATGTGAAGAACATCCTATAATAGCAACTTTAAAACTCCACATGCCCATAATATAGTCAGGAAAATTATCAAATAGAAGCAGCTTATTTTTAGAACATATTGTGCAGTAATTTCCAGCAAATTATAAAGAAGCTTAGGATCAATTTTAGTTAACTCACCACAAAAGTTTTCTCAAAATAACATTTCATATATGTACTGCAGTAGGTTATCCAAATATAGTAGACATTCATAACAAACCACAGGAATCAATTATTCAGATTTCTGTGTCTTATATTACATATATAAATACTCCACTTCAATACCAAACAGAACCCAAGGAAAGATATGATTGCGTCAATTAAAAGTCATCACACTACTGTAGTGAACGGCTACCTCTTTCAAAGGATATATAAAAAAAAAAAAAAGGTTGAACCCCAACCTTAAGGGCCCCCCACCGACCCTGTCCTGGGCCATCGTGGAGGAGGTAAATCGCAGGATGTGCCTCTCAGGAGCCAAGGTGGAGAGCACATGGATAGGCCAAAGCTGTTAACCCATATGGTAACTCCCGCTTGCAACAAAGCCAATTCCACCTTGCGGGGAATCGAACTCTGCACACTGCCGCGCTGAGCCCTATCCGCCTTCCCCTTTGCCACTGGGAGATATGCCCTGGGGGCCCTCTTTCAAAAGATATAGCTAAAACGACATATTAGGCATATGAAAATCAGCAAATGATTTTAATTTATTTAATTCTCTATGAACGCAATAGCCACTAAAAAAAACCCCATAATAATGAAAATTAATCCATACATAACCTGCATTTTAATGGTTAAGTTTTATATTAAATAGGTACTTTGAAACTTCTAACTGAAATTTTAAATATAAAAAAAAAATACTAAAATTAAAGTTGGGGAAACTTTTTAAGTTACAAATTTCAACAGAATAAAATCACTATTAATCACAAGATTTACTCTTGGCTATAAATAAAATCATAGAGATTAATTATGAAATTAAACTTCTTGTAAAATATTAATTCGGCATATTTCATTTCTACTCAAAAGAAATGAAAAGTAACAAAATTGACAACTAACAAAAGGCTAATTTTTTTTTTTTTTCCGGGGCATATTCATTGTACATTGCTTAAAGTGAGTCACGACTACAAAAATTTATCATCCCTACAGTATCCTTATTGATGGATGTGAACCATTTCCTAAGGATTTATGGACCGACATCAGGATAAGCAATTTAGCTTTCAATGGTGTCAAACTGTGTGATTGTTGTGAGGTACAAAGATTTTCTTCTTTCACCTCATCCCTCCAAAAGCTTTATTTCAATTTTTATTTCATTTGTCATTCATATGACTTAGCTTAATGAAATTTCTGCTGTGTGTTTTTTAAATAAATAATGATATGCACGAACCTAAAAGAAATGAAAGTAAACAGTTTATAGCATGTTCAGCCCCAACTTAAAAGGTACCTTTTTTTTGGCTTATTTGGGCTGTAATTATGCGCTTCTTCCCCCAAAGAAAGCCAGAAAGAAGCGACTTAAGAGTGAAGCGTGCTCTTAATGCCTTCTCCTCTAGATGATTCTAGAATCTAAAATGTTAGGCAGCTAAAAATTGACAAAGCAATAGATGTTCTACATTGTTACAGTTGAATAAACCGTAGCCACTGCCTGAGGGTTGAGAAAAAATCTGAAATCTAATTTCAGACCTTAGGTTTTTTCTAACTGGAATTGTGTGATGATACTGGAAATTTAGATCAACGGTGCCAAACTGGGCAGCTACTTAAGATTAATGACATGATGTAAATTTTTAATGTTATTAAATGTTTAATACCTTATGAAAGCGGTTTCTTAATGTTTCAATGTCCACTGATAATAGTTGTAGGAAAATGTAGTTTGGACTGCTTAAATATTGAGATCAAAGTGAAGTGGATTTTCAGCGATGAGGGATTCTGTTCTCTAACTATACACACAGTAAGTAGTAGCATTATATTAAGTTGCCGCCCCCAGGGCATATCTCCCAGTGGCAAAGGGGAGGGCGGATAGGGCTCAGCGCGGCAGTGTGCAGAGTTCGATTCCCCGCAAGGTGGAATTGGTTTTGTTGCAAGCGGGAGTTACCATATGGGTTAACAGCCTTGGCCTATCCATATGCTCTCCACCTTGGCTCCTGGGAGGCACATCCTGCGATTTACCTCCTCCACGATGGCCCAGGGCAGGGTCGGTGAGGGCCCTTAAGGTTGGGGTTCAACCTTTTTATATTAAGTTGCCCGTGAAATCAGATGAAATCAAAGCACGACTCCAACCACCATCTATTAAAGCTGTTGTGGGACCACCGAGCATATCCACGGAGTTTAGATTTTTAAAGGAACTTTATGATAGAAGAAGACATATTCTCAAATGCATTATGTTCTATACACAAATCACGGAAACTATCTCCCTATGGTCGTGCTCATAGAAGGAGAACCACATGGATTTTATCTTGGAACTGTGTAATGCCGAATTTACTGTACAAGAGCTACATATCATAAGTGCAAAGATATATTGGTATATTATTTGTTATCAATTTAAGTGTATATAGCGTGTATAATAAGAAAGGATGTCTGAAGCTTTATTTCACGAATTTTGCACAATGAGTTCAAGAACTTCATATCATAATTCATTTCATTAGAAAGGATGTCTAAAGCTTTATTTCATGAATTTTGCGCAATGAGTTCAAGAACTTTATATCATAATTCATGTCATGCATTTAAAGGATTGTAAACTGTTAAGTAGTTGTGCAATAGTTCATATTATAAAATATTAATTTGCTTCCACAAGGAAATCTCATTTTGTCTCGTTTTCTAAACAAATTAATGCATGTCAATTACAAAGAAACCCATGACAATGCAATTCATAATATGTGGTTTACGTACATAGGACACTAGCCTTTATAGCAAATAAAATATAGATAACAGTGTTTTGCCCTTCTCGACGCCTTAAAAAATTAAGTGCTTCCATGAACTTAAAATTTAACCTTTTTCTCATATGTGCCCTTATCACTTAATCATGAGTGTCAAGTGTATAAGACTTTAAAGGCGTCCTTCCTACTAAAATTTCTCAACAGAAAAATTACTTGTAAGTAAATTGTTGGGAAAATTGGGTGATTTGTATGCAGATTTATTTAAAAATTAGCATAATCATATAATCAATTAAAAGTAAATGTAATTCAACAATAATATAAAATAATAATAGGGTTAGAAAATCAAGCCTGGGAGTCACGTCAACGACGCTGTCCTAAATTCGTGTTGCCTTCCCTTCGTGCGGGTTCTTTCAGCACTACACGACTCCAGGATAAAATCCATGTGGCTCTCCTTTTATGGGCACGAACATAGGGAAATAAAGAGCGAGCCTTTATCTAGTTGCCGAAATAGTACAGGGTAAAATTATAGAGAATAATTTTGGGATCAATCATCTCAAGTTGTATTTTTCTAATTGTATCTCAAATTGTGATTTTCCTTTCTTCTTCTTTTTTAGTGTACAATTTAAACCCTCACGCTAATGAGAATTAGTCAATCCGTAACCTCCATTTAAATATTTAATTTTATGTTATAGTATAAATTAAGATTTTAATTAAACCCAAAACTGAAAATTAAAAATATAATAATTTTGAAAGTTGAAACTTAATATAATTTCCAACAATCTCCCACAAGTTTTAAACTTTCAAAATAATTAAAAAGTATATAATAGCGGCAACATAATACTGTGTAATAGGTGTATGTGTCTTTTGGATTTGAACCTTACTTAGTGATAACAATTTCCATTTGAGGGAGCCATAATGGACTAAGCCTTGAATTAGGTCCATTTAGTCAAATTTCAATTGTTCCACACACAATATCGATTTAGGCTCTAGTTCATAGCGGGTAGCGTTTTTAATGGTCATACGCTCTAATCTTGATTCTAGTAAGAGTCTTTAGGGAATAGCCCAATCTCATAGCCACGGTCTCATGGCAACTTTTACATAGGTGAGTCCTCCAAGGGTATGTGTGACCCACACCTCGCGAGAATTCTCGCCTCGGTACTCATCCAGGGTTAAACCCTTCCTAACATCACATTATCATTAGCACTATCACCATAGGGATGAACACAATATAAGTAGTGTTATTACAAGTCACGCAGTACGGGGTTGTTTCTACCACATTGAACCTTCTTCATGGGATCTCCAATCACAAAGGTTGAGTTACTCCCAGAGGTGACTTCCTTATGGGCTTAAACTCATCCCCCTCGATAATTTATGTATGTCCATCTCGGACTACATATATTCATGTCCCTCTTGGACAATAATTTGGTACCATCAATTTGCAAAGCTTTTATTCTTCACCTGTAAATCTGCAAAATCTTCTAAAATTTCCAAAATATCAATATCACATATCTAAGTTTAATAAGATAAATATACGAATTTTAATATTGATTTTAGTAATACGCTCGAGTAGATGAATCCATTGAACTCTTGCATTTCACATGCAAACTTCATATTCAATGTGAACATTTTGATAAATGTGTCAATTCCAAAATAATTACGAATAATTATGGATAAAGCACACAGATATCCAATATTTTTAATACCCCCACATTTCAAAGATATCAAGCTTTTCTTGAGTAAATATATGATCTTACAAATTTTTATTTTGTTAAGATCACATGTTGTGAGGAGATGGTTGGTGCACGTGTTTATCAAACCAAATATTTTGTAACTTTTCCTTAAACACATTCGCAAAATATTAGTCATAAAGCTAAAGAATAACTCCTAAAACAAGCAACAATATAGCTCTTGTTTGGTAATCTTCAAATTGCGCAAAACGTCAATATCATTACAATAAAATAGTCATAGATAGAACTCACATGAGATCTTAGTTTCATGTTTCATAATATGAACTATTGCACAACTACTTAACAGTTTACAATCCTTTAAATGTATGACATGAATTATGATATGAAGTTCTTGAACTCATTGTGCAAAATTCATGAAATAAAGCTTCAGACATCCTTTCTAATGACATGAATTATGATATGAAGTTCTTGAACTCATTGTGCAAGCTTCAGACATCCTTTCTTATTATACACGCTATATACACTTAAATTGATAACAAATAATATACTCATATATAGGGATGGCAACGAGCCGGCTCGGGAGCCGAAAATCAAGGCTCGGGCTCGGCTCGAGCTTTTTGAAGACCGGCTTTTTTTGGCCCAAGCCGAGCCGAGTAAAAGCTCGGCCAAAAAATCAAGGCTCGGGCCTTACCGAGCCAAAACGGGCCGAGCCGAGCCGGCTCATTTTTTTCCCACATTTTTTTTCCTTAAAAGGTAGTTGATAGCTGCCTTTACAAAGCATTTTTTCAAGAATGCATTTTTTTTAAAACTCATTTTCAACCACACATTCTTCTATAAAATAATTATACACGAATTTCAAAAAAAAATTCTTACTTTTTAACCACACATTCTCCAAAAAACTACTATTCCATAATTCATTTTTATCCCAAAAATGGGAATCAAACAGGGGCTAAGTCAAAGACATTTAATTATAGGCCGTTTAAGAATTCATTTAATGCAATTTACATGGTCTTAGTTTATCAATATAAGTTGATTGAGTGGGTGTATCCGCAGATGTTAGTAGCAGGTCATTTCCCAGACATATTAAACTCATAATATCATTATGTCTGCAAAGTTTAGGTTGAGGAAGCTAGATCAGTTTCACGGATTACTTGATGAAATGGGAAGGAATGGATTTTCCCCTGATTTTCATACATTTATCTCCTACTCCATGTTCTCGGTAAAGGTGACAAGCCTCTAGCAGCAATTAATCTTTTGAATCTCATGAAAATAAGTTGGTACTAAGCTGTTGCCTTTTAACTTCACTTTTCCTTTTTTTTTTTTTTTTTTGTTGCCTTTTAACTTCCCTTTTTTTTTTTTTTGGGCGAGCCGGCCCGCGAGCCACATGGGCCGACTCGGGCTCGGCCCGGCACCCTAAGATGGGGCTCGACCCGAGCCTAGGCTCGATTTGACCGAGCCTCGAGCCGAGCGGGCTTGAGCTTTTTGCGGGCCGAGCCACAGGCGGCCCGAGCCCTCGAGCCTTTTTGCCATCCCTACAGTCATATATCTTTGCACTTATGATATGTAGCTCTTGTATAGTAACTATTTACATTCCTACAATCAAAACGGCTTGAATGTCTGAACCAATAAATTAGTTTTGCTCCATTACACTCTAGTTCAGTCATTTTTATTTATTTTTATTTTTTAAATACAATCATGACTTTCTTACATTACCTAGTAACATCAGCTGACTATCTATTTCACAAACTAAAATATTAATTTGCTTCCACTAAGAAATCTCATTTTGTCTCGTTTTCTAAACAAACTAATGCATGTCAATTACAAAGAAACTCATGACAATGCAATTCATAATATGTGGTTTACATACATAGGACACCAGCCTTTATAGCAAATAAAATATAGATACTAGTGTTTTGCCCTTCTCGGCACCTTAAAAAATTAGTGCTTCCATGAACTTAACATTTAACCTTATTCTCATATGTGCCCTTATCACTTAATCATGAGTGTCAAGTGTATAAGACTTTAAAGGCGTCCTTCCAACAAAATTTCTCAGCAGAAAAATTACTCTCAATTTACTCACATACACGCATCCTTAATATTTCTCCCTTTCAATCAGAAGGGAAAATTGGCAGATATATATAAATATATATCCTACATTCGATTTTTAAAACTAACTTAAAACATGATGGCTGATGTCCTACCACCCACAATTAATGCATTTAAAAGTAAGTTACACTCTGCAATTAGGATTTTTAACTTTTTTTTTTTAAATTTATATTAAAACTGAAAATTTAAATCAAAACTAAAAATTTAAGAAGGTTTTAATTTAACTTCATTTTTATGTTACACTTTCCCAAACTCCTTTCCTGTTGTTCAATTTTACACACTTTGATTATGATATTTAATTTTGTATTAAAATTTAATATTAAAATAAAACTGAAAATTATTATTTATTGTGGAAGTTTAAATCAACAACCATAGCCAGAGCATCGCCATTGTTGGTCTAACTCCATCTGTTGACTCTACAAGTTTTAGACACGTAGTTGAATTGAGATCAAGGAAATAACGTAGTTGATCAATCATTCTACATCTTTTGGTATTGATTTCTCTATAAATCATACTGGAAAGAGACCTCTTGTCTGGAAATTGTATTTAGGAAGGCTATATATTCCATGTGGAATGGATAGTTATAGGTTTGATATGGCATAAGAAGTAATCTGCACTATGGCAAAGGATATCTGCTATCTTTTATAAGTTGCTTCCTTGATTTTTGAAGGGTGCTCTCTTGTCTCTATCAGTCTCACTCAAAACACTGATATATCTTTATTCTATTCATTACACGAGAGCGGTAATTTTTTATAACTCTAATGGAATCCACAAGATAGCTGTCTAATTGTTCATAATTATCCCACATGTTCCTTGATATGGGAGGCAGAACTATCCAGGTAGATAGGTTTTAGAAATTAATGTGAAAAGCTTGGAACTTAAGTTTCACGGCCTCGATTTTTCCTGTCAATTGGTAGTGTACACCAGCAATTCTACTCCTATGATTGCTGATCTGGATTTTAATCTTCACAGAAAAGTGCCCTTGCTATAGGCTATACGGACAACTATCATAGGTCACATGACGTCCCTACTATAACTTCTCTAGGACGTGTTCTAAGGGTTAGTACAATCATGTGCACACAAATACTCATACAGCCCGAAGGGATTAAGATATAGAACCAAAATAGAGGCAACAAAAGCAACAAGAATTGTTTACATACAATAGGCAACACGACTTTAGATTGTTGCGAAAATTGGGTGATTTGTATGTAGATTTATTTAGAAATTAGCATAATCATATAATCAATTAGACGTAAACATAATTCAACAATAATATAAAATAATAATAGGGTTAGAAAAACGAGCCTTGGAAGTCACGTCAAGGTTCTATGGGCACGACCATAGGGAGATAAAGAACAAGCATTTATCTAGTTGCCGAAATAGTATAGAGTAAAATTATAGAGAATAATTTTGGAATCAATCATCTCAAGTTGTGTTTCTATAATTGTATCTCAAATTGTGATTTTCCTCCCTTTATATAGTGTACAATTTAAACCCCGCGCTAATGAGAATTAATCAATTCATAACCTCCATTTAAATGTTTAATTTTATGTTATATTATAAATTAAGATTTTAATTAAACCCAAAACTGAAAATTAAAATATAATAATTTTGAAAGTTGAAACTTAATATAATTTCCAACAATCCCCCACAATTCAAAGATATTTTAATCTGAATGAGTAAATATATGATCTTATTCTCTGCTTGCACATGTACATAAATCTTCTAATGATGAATTTGATGCACAACCACTACTATTTTCTCTTACTTCATTCGTAATAGAAGAATGAATTGATAAAGTTTCTCCCATCGGAAACTGCAAAAGAAGTCTTCATGGCTGTAAACTCATGTAATCACCAGTATTTCTAAACTCACAAGACAAGAATTTTATAGATGTGATTTTCAATCATAGTAATTATGTCAAAGGAGAAATATGAGACATTTGCTAAGGAAATTTAATGCTCTAACATGCATTGATCACCAAACACTTTACTTACTAAAACCACCCAGACAAGTTGGGGACTTAGGCATAATAGATTATAATGAATCTTAAGAATAAGAATCTTGTCAAGGGCATTTTCAATTTCATACTGAAAACTGTACTTGCTAAGAGTAATAAACATTTTATAGAACAAATTACGCGTTGAACATCTTAATCAATAACCGTAGTGTTGTTACAACTTTTTCATATAATTGATAGTCCAAACTCAACATTCACCAGACATTCATTTTAATATCTTAAAATATGAGGGCTCATGTAGAACTTAAAATAATTAAATCCCAACTAAATTATTATAATTATTAAGATTAAAGGTTTCAGAACTTGAATTAAAATTGGTCATACTACATGATATTATTATTATATTTTAACCTGAAAATATGAGTTACATGTCTAAATTGAGTAATAATAAACCACTATTACTCAATGGAGTTACAATTTACCTTTTCCTAAATATTAATTAAGCACATTACTGAGGTTAATCTTTTAATCTTTGTTTAAAAAAAAAAACGTAGACTTCCTATGTAATTAGTATAACCTAGTCAATTCACGTGTATGACAACACAATTTTGTTATGATATACCATGAGAATTATGAATGATCATGGATAAAAGACAAGTTTGCTTAAATGAGCGACAATCTTGAGAGGACCTGTTAAGGGATGTGTTATCCCACATCAGTTTAATATCGAAATAAATACAAATTTATAAAGATCCTGGACTTCTCCACTTAATAAGGTTGGCCTTATTAAGATGGACCACAAATCTTAACATGGTATCAAAGCCACCCTGTGGATTTCAAGATTGGTCTGCTCAAATAAGTCACCATCTTGAGGGATCCTGTTAAGGGATGTGTTATCCCACATCAGTTTAATATCGAAATAAATATCAATTCATAAAGATTTGGGCTTCTCCACTTAATAAGGTTGACCTTAAAACTATTATAAAATTTTAATTATTTTGAAATTGTTGGAAATTATATTAAGTTTCAACTTTCAAAATTATTATATTTTTAATTTTCAGTTTTGGGTTTAATTAAAATCTTAATTTATAATATAACATAAAACTAAATATTTAAATGGAGGTTATGAATTGATTAATTCTCATTAGTGTGGGGGTTTAAATTGTACACTATAAAAAGGAAGGATACAACATGAAAATCACAATCTTGAAATACAATTAAAAAACCCCCTTGAAACACTATTCTTTCTACAATTTTATATTATACTTTTGGCATCTTGTGAAAGGCTCGTTCAATTATCTCCCTATGATCGTGCCCATAGAAGGAAAGCCACATGGGTTTTATCTTGGAGCCGTGTAGTGCTGAAAGGACCGACACGAAGGGAAGGCAACACAACTTTAGGACAGCGTCCTCGACGTGACTTCCAAAGCTTGATTTTTTAACCTTCTTCTTGTTTTATATTATTGTTGAATTTATATTTACGTCTAATTGATTATATTATTATGCTAATTGATAAATTTATCTATACACAAATCACTATTTTTTCCCAACAATCTAAAGTCGTGTTGCGTAATTTGTGTGAATGAACTTCTCTTAGAAGATTGTTTGATATAATTTTAGAATTGTAAGCTGGCAGCTTTTGGGATTGAATATTTTGCAAATATCTCGTATTGGGAAGGTCGGTTAGAAGTGAATGGAAAACTATGATATATTGGAACTTATTGGTAAAGGTTCTTTTGATTCTGCGCTACTCATCTGGCATGAATTTTTAAATATCCTTTTGCTACATGTTTCTCTTTTGTCATATTTTCTGGAGCAAAACATATTTAAATTTGTCAAATTGGTTGTATAGTAGGTGCACTATCATCATTCACTGCATCTTGCTGATGAAGTTTTATTGCTTCCACAGTTTAACTCATGATACTAATGGTCTACCATTTATATTCCAAATATGATGCTAGGCTACTTGGTTATGTTGGCTCCCAGATTGCAAAAATACTGTCACGTGGATGATATATTGATTTGTAATTATGTTTAAAAGTCAATGTTTAATCTTATATTAAAAGTTGACACAATTAAAAGGGATAAATTGGAGTCTCATACGTTGGTCAAGAAGGTTGGGAGTTGAAAAGGAAAATATATTCTTACAATTAATCATGCCCTAAATTCCTGTATTAATTGAATTTATGTTCAAATACAATATTGCTTTTGAAAAAAAATGTCAGTTGAGATGCCAGAGTCATGCTCCTTATAATTATGGTCACATGTAGGTGGAAATGGAATTTTGTTGAATAAATTATGTTACAACATAATTGCTATCCATTTAAAATTTATTTCAACCAATTAGTAACAAAGGTTATGACTTATGAGAATAATGTTTCAAAGAGAAGTTGTATATTTTAAACATTATATAAATGTTGTAACTTAAGTTAAAATTTTCAAAGCTTAAAATTGATTTTAATTTTCAGTTTTTAATTATATTTATAATACATAATTAAAACCTCATAATTTATATTGTAACCTATATGGTTTAAATGTTTCATTCCTTTAAGACAAAGTGCAAATGTCTTAAATCTAGGAGGCAAAAATGTGATGAGAATGTGAATTTAATTTGGTAGTATTGGGTTCGTTGCTTCAATTTGATTTATTTTTGGCATGTTATCAAGTACATATATTATCTCACTTTGCCAATTTTGTTAGTTGGAATATCTATTGTTGAAGTCCTCTCATTCTATATTTCTTAATTTTGAAACATTAACCTTTTGTTAAACTTTTAACAAAGAAATTGATGAGATGAGTGTGTAGAAATATTTATGTGACCAATCAAATGGAGAAGATATAAACTCAAGGATCCTCTTCTATTCTAATGATTTAGGCTTGGTTGGTTGGTATTATATTTCAATTGATTACTCCTATCTATCTACATGCTAAGGATTCGTGTTTCTATATTTCTTAATTTTTATGGCAATCAAATGACATGGAAAAAATAAAAGGACCAATACTTTAACTAGTTATAAAATGTGAAATTATTCATGTCAATTATTGGTGTTGGGTTTAGAAATTAATATTACTAAATTTACTAACAGAAAATTCTATAATACTATTTTGAAATTTACAATTACAAAAATTGTGATGCCTTCTCTTGTACAATTCATTTACTCTTTATTGTTATTAAATCTTAATGTTAACCATGTTATTATCCTAATTATAATTTCAATATGGAAAAGAAGTTCCAAAAGTGTTATTTAAGATTTTGATATATTTGTGCTAAATATTCATGATAATTGGTATCAACTTGATGGCCACGATGATTGTAATTAATAAATTAACATTAGTCATTCACATATGTGATGTGTCCTAGAATAATCTCATAAAAGGGCTCATGAGTCTCCCTGAATTTTTATGTGGTGTCAAAATTGGTTTTGGATTACTTCAAATGTAAAACAGGGGAAGGATGTAGAGAACTTTAAAGGAAAAAAAATCATAGTGTGATGACGAATAACTACCATGCATTTTCTTCGATTTGTTTAGACATATTGATGATTATATGGTGTAAGAAAGAAAATATGGTATATTAACTCATGATAAACTTCATAGTAAATGTATTATTTGACCTGCCACAAGGTGAGCTCTCTCTTAGCCAAATATCCTTGAAATGTGGGGGTATTAAAAATTTCAAATATAAGTACTAGTTATAATTGCCATGAAATTGACATTTTGAGCAAAGTGTACAAATTGAAGTTGAAGATTGCATTTGAAGTGAAGATCTCAATGGTTGTATCTGTCCAACCATGATACTAGAAGTTGATATAAAAATTTCATGAAGTTATCTTATATGTGTTATTGACATTTTAGAAAAGTTCTTAGGTGACTTTGCAGATGGGCAGATGAGGAAGAAAATATTTGCAAATTAATGGTACCAATTTATTGTCCAAGAGGGACATGAATATATTTAGTCCGAGATGAACATACATAAATCATTGAGGGGGATGAGTTTAAACCTATAAGAAAGTCACCTCCGGGAGTAACTCAACCTTTGTGATTGGAGATCTCATAAAGAAGGTTCAATGTGGTAAAAACAACCCGTACTACGCGACTTGTAATAGCACTACTTATATTGTGTTCATCCCTATGGTGATAGTGTTAATAATAATGTGATGTTAGGAAAGGTTTAACCCTGAATGAGTATCGAGGCGAAAATTCTCGCGAGATGTGGGTCACATACACCATTGGAGGACTTACCTATGTAAGAGTTGCCATGATGCCGTGGCTATAGGATTGGGCTATTCTCTAGAGACTCTTACTAGAATCAAGATTAGAGCGCATGGTCATTAAAAACGCTACCCGCTATGAACTAGAGCCTAAATCGATACTGTGTGTGAAATAATTGAAATTTGATCAAAGGGACCTAATTCAAAGTTTAGTCCATTATGGTTCCCTCAAATGGAAATTGTTATCACTAATTGAGATTCAAGTCCAAAAGACACATCCACCTATTGCACAGTATTATGTTGCCACTATTATATATTTTTTAATTATTTTGAATGTTTAAAACTTGTGAGGAATTGTTGGAAATTATATTAAGTTTCAACTTTCAAAATTATTATATTTTTAATTTTCAGTTTTGGATTTAATTAAAATCTTAATTTATAATATAACATAAAACTAAATATTTAAATGGAGGTTATGAATTGATTAATTCTCATTAGTGTGGGGGTTTAAATTTTACACTATAAAAAGGGAGGATACAACATAATCACAATCTTGAGATACAATTAAAAAACTCACTTGAAACACTATTCTTTCTACAATTTTATATTATACTTTTAGCATCTCGTGAAAGGCTCGTTCAATTATCTCCCTATGGTCATGCCCATAGAAGGAGAGCCGCATGGGTTTTATCTTAGAGCGGTGTAGTGTCGAAAGAACCCGCACGAAAAGGAGGCAACACGACTTTAGGACAGCGTCCTCGATGTGACTCCCAAGGCTTGATTTTCTAACCTTCTTCTTGTTTTATATTATTATTGAATTTATGTTTACGTCTAATTAATTATATGATTATGCTAATTTCTAAATAAATCTACATACAAATCACCCAATTTTCCCAACGCTGGGTGTGGGAGTAGAGCCCTTGCAGTACGGCATGGTATTGTAATGGTACTTCTGACATTATGGTTCTTTATAAATAAAACTCTAATAAAAGTTAGTGGATTATTCGCACCATAAAACAGTAGATATAGGCACATTGCCAAATCATAGGGATGACAACGGGGCGGGGGACGAGACTTGGCATTTTTTTCGCCCCGTCTCGTTATTCGTTTAAGGTAAGGCAAGGCAGGTTGGTTGCCCCATTTACTTACCCATTTATCTATTTTTATATAGTTTTTGATAATTCATTTTAATGTCTACATTCATTCAAGTGAGACAATAATATAGTTATTAAATTTTTTAATCAATTTATTTATTTTTAAAAATTAATTTATTCAAATATTTTTGGTAAACTAAAGTTTTTATTATTTATCATATTCCTTAAAAAAATTTAGCTGCTATCTTTTATTAGAATTAATGAAATTTCATAGAATTTTTCTACTTAGGGCCTATTTGAACCCTATTTTCCTAATAATACATTTTAAAATAGCAGATTGATTGAGAATATGTGGTCAAAAATTTAAAAAAATTCTTGAATTGACGTATAATATTATTTTATTAAAGAATGTGCGATTTAAAAGAAGAAATAGAAAAATGTATTTTAAAAAGAATGGAAATCCAACAAGGGCTTAAAGTATTAAATTTTTAATAATAATTAAAAAATTTAAATGGGGTGAGATGGGGCAGAGGATAGGCCCCCGTTACCCGTACCTACCTCGAGACGAAATTCCCAAACGGGGTAAGACCCGCGAGTATCGAGTTTGACAGGTATTCTTACTATCTCTACCAAAATCACTTTGGCTATGTTTGATAGTCCAATTTTTTCCCTGAAAAATGGAAAACAAATTCCAACTTTTACTTTTGGCCTGTTTAATTAACAAAATTTCCTAGAGAATTGATTTTCCCACTTTGGCCACCGCGTCAACATTTTCTTCGTTTTCATGGCTTTTCAATTAATTGGTTTTCCATGTTTTCTTTTTTCTTCTTCTTTTTTAATTCTTGGAATTTTTTTATTTTTTATTTTTTTTGTAATGGAAACAAATTTTAGGAATAATTGTAAACGAGGATATCCTTTAAATTGACAATTTTCATGTAAAACAAAACTAAACATAATCAAAAGATAGATGATTTTTAAATATTTTTTGTTTTCTAGGATATTTTATTTTATTTTATTTTATTATTATTTATTTATTTTTTTGCAATGGAAATAATTTTTAGAAACAATTGTATAAGAGGATATTTCTTAAATTGAAAATTTACATGAAAAACAAAATCAAACGATACAAAAAGACACTTTTATTTCAACATTTTTCATGTGAAAAATTATACCAATCAAACATAATAATTGACAATTCCCAGTAAAACAGTTTATAGACAATTCAATTCCTTGAAATTCATTTTCTTTCCACCCAAATTCCATCTTTGCAATTGAACGAACCCTTAAATTTTTGTGTGTCAATCTTATTTAGAGGTGGGCGCGAGTCGGTTCGATTTGGTTCTAATATAATTATGGAACCGAACCAAAATTTTTGGGTATCTAGTAAATAGAAGCGTCGGGTCCAAATATAATTATGGAACCGTTCGAGTTTGGTTCCGTACTATAATTAAATTTTTTAACATTTATAACAACATTATATAAATACAACTAATGACACATTCAATGATTTTGAAATGTCAGAAACTAATAGACTATCTTGTTTAAATGATCGATATGGTCAAAGTTTCAGTCGACGAAGGCCACAGCTTCGATCAGAGGTCACAGCGTCGGGCGACGAATGTATAGGAATTGGAATTTCAGCGACGCTACGAGAGTGAGTGCAAGAGTCGAGACGGCGTTATGCACTTTAGTGTAAGTATTTAGGGTTATTTAGTGAGTTGGATCTCGTTGGCCTAAGAAATGAAACAATAAAATGGGTAATTTGACCAAAAATAAAAAAATAGAAATGAAACAAATTATTGGCCCAAAAATTTGGATTTAGAAATTGTTAATTTATTTATAAAAAATTAAAATTAAAATAATTTGATTTATTCAATATAAACAAAAATTAAAAAGATTCGGTTCTTATTCGATTTTTCGGTTCTTGGTTGACCAAGAACCGAACCGTACCCGTCGATTCTCAATTCAGATGCCCGTTCGAGTATTTAATTTGACAAGAACCGTCGGGTTCGGTCAGTTCGGGAGATTTACCCGGCCCTAATCTTATTGTTTGCCTTCTCCTCGATTTTATTGTTCATGTTTTGCGCAACTTGCTATACCTGATTATGTTGGAGATCCTGTGTGGTATCAGACTGTGGAGCAACAAACCACATCACAAGTGATATGATCAAACAACTTTCAACCTATCCAGTAGATTGAGAATATACTGTAGTGGCTTCCTTACCATGCCCCATCAAACATAGGGGTGACCTAATCACACCAAGTTTGTACCTAAGAAAATAAAAGCGTGACGAAGACAGACAGCAACCTGATAGCAAGCGGGAACAAATGAACATACAATTGACATCAAATAACCATATCACAAACAAAACGGAAAAGCTATATATAAACATTGGCCTTACAAGCATATAAGCCACTTATGTTTTGGTGGGAAGATTTTTTACGCCGTATATCTAATTAATCGTCTTCTTATCCAGTTTTAAAAGGTATTTGTCCTTGGAACAACTGTTTCATACCACTCCGCAATATTCTTTCCTTCGTTTATTTGGGTGTGCTTTTTGCCCATATCTCAGTCCATAAAATAAGCATAAGTCTCAGTTTTCACACATCTAAATGTGTTTTCAATAGAACAAGTCCCAACAAGGATATTGTTGCCTAAATTCTTCAGATCATATAAATACGTCCAAAATAATATGAAAGTCCTTTTGTATTTTATTTTTCTTCCTGTCAATTGCCTAACAATTTATCTAATCTTCTCCTAATGTCCACATCGCCACCACATCTTTTTCTTCTACTACTTGTAGCAATGATAATAGTTCACTGTAGGTTCCTTGTGAAAAAGAGTCGTCTGTGAAAAAGAGTTGTCTCAAGCAACTCCTTCACAACAAAATTCAACTAATACAATAATGACTCCTTGTTCCAATTCCATTCCAACCTCACATTTTACTCTACAATGTCCCAAGAACTCTTTATCACCCAAAATTATAATGCATTGCCTAACAAAAAATTTCCTCATCACATCTCAAACATCTTCCGCACCTCTTGAATTCTAATCAAACCATGCACTAAGGAGTTAAATTAGGACTGCAGAAAACCAAAGTTGAAATATATGCATGCATCACATATGGTGCCAAATGCAACGTGAAGCAAAAGGATTCAAATGTTTCGGCCAACAAATATTAAAGTTTTTAATATTGAAAAATCCAGTTATAAATACATAAAATTTATTTTCTGGGTAAATAAATTAGCGAAAACGTTCTCTCAATTAAATTAGTGAAAATGTTCTCTCAAATCCATAATATATATATAAGGGTTACTTTACTAGGCTTAAACTAAAAGGAGATTTGACAATTCTTATGTCACAGAGAATTTGGCCAAAACTACTTTATGTAGCAATACTTTGAAGGGATAAAATTGAATCAATCATCACAAAAATTTCCCGAGTACAGCCTGCTATAAAACAACAAAACGTGAAAAATTATGTGCTGCTTATGAAGTGTTACAGATGATGCAAGCCTCTAATTCGGTATTCCAATAGGGTCACCAACCTACAAAAATTGGTGCAGCGCAAGCTCCTCAAGACCAGTGGATCAGCCATAAGTTTACTCTTCTGAATCCGAACCATCAACCATCTTCTCTAGTGAATCCATATCCCCAGCTTCTGAAACAGTGTGTAGCCTCAGCTTTTCAGCATCTTCACTAAAAAAATTAAAACAACGGAGAAACATCATCAATAAAAATTGTAAATCAAGCAAAACGATAGCTGAGAAGATTGAAGAGGATGAAGGCACTCACTCTGCTACTCCAAAAATTTCTTTGACAGTTAAAGAGCTATCCCTTGAACAGAACTCGGGCAGCTGGTACACGGTAAAGTAGAATGTTATACCAACAGAACAAGATAATGAAAAATCTTAAAGCAACCTGTAATAAATAGTTAAAGATGGCCGGGCTAAACACCAATGGCATTTTGGTAAAGTGGTTCAGACGATCCTCGATAGTAACAAGAAAGAAAAAGTTAAAAATTGTCCATTATACAGTGCACTAGCGTCTAACATTGCTAATTGAACATTCAGAGTGACAAACTTTGATGAATACTTTCTCTCGTGTGTTGCCTTTAATTTATAGAATGGTACAAAGCTATATAAGGAAACTATACGATGGGAATTGATCCCCGATTTTGTGTGATAATTAGTCATAAGTGTATTTATTACACTTATCCCAATCGTTAAGCTAGAACAATTATTATTATTTAAATGAATTGAGGCTTAATTTTATATATATTGCGTTTGTAAGGTGCATCTCAATGAAAATGCATGAAGAATGAAAATGAGGGACCAAAATGGAACAAAAGGGAACTTTTCAAAACAGTGTGCGCGCGCACGACACCCTTAGTCCGATTTACCGAAAGCAAAACCACAAGCCGGCACGCGCAGGGGCAGAATTTTGGGCCCTTTTTAACTTAAATTCCTATGAAAACTAAATTCAACCTAATATTTAAGTGAGAGAAGGGGAGAACGAGGACACATTACTATACATATTTTTCACAAGGAGGCTAGCACAGGATTCAAAGGCGATTAACACAAGAAATTAAAGATTCAACGTTCGGATTGAAGATTAATGAAGAAGAAATTGATCTTTCGCTTTCTAATCATTGTTTTCAATTCTGGGTGATATTTTTCCAAATCTTTTTGTATGATTTATTAAATAACATGTTAGGCTAATTCTTTTCGTGTATTAGATGAAGATGAAACATTTTATTATTTTATTTTATTTCAAGACAAGTAGCTTTGTTAAATTCTTGCTATTCTTGATTAATCTTGCACGCCTAATTTTATTATTTGATTGCTTGATCACCAATTGAATATATGGTTGCTGATTGTAGTGCTGGAAGACTCACAATAGATCTAGAACACTGCTTGATTAACAAATGTGCAATAAATATTAGAAATAATATTTATCACGCGTGCAATCTTTAAGATAACTGTAAAATTGAATGTGTTCTATTCATTTAAATTTGAACTACAAATAGATTCGGATCGTGATTAGAATAGATTTAATTTGTTTTGAAAAAGAAAATTAATTACAATAGAATTATCGATTGTCAAGAAGGTATGAACGAAGCTAGCTACGTAATTAAGAATTGAAGTAGATAATAATAGATGCATTTGTAATCCAATACACTCATCCATACATATACAAAACTCGAATTTTACGAGTTTTAGTAAATTAATTTAGAATAATCACACCACAAATCTCTTTTGTTTGCTCACCTTCAATCTGATTAAAGACTAGTATACTCAATTAAATTTTATTCCTGTGCGATTATACACGTAACTCATCATGTATTACTTGCCAACAATCTCATACATTTGCAGGATTTCACCCAACAATCAACTAGCTTAAACAAGATAATAAACTAATTAACCTAAATTAGTTGAAAATAGACTCTAATACCCCCTTCAATTTGATGATGGTGTGTCCACAAACATCAATTTACTCATGAGAAAATTATCACGAAGTTAAGTCAGAGATTTGGTGAAGATATCTGCAATCTAATGGGCAGTGGAAACATGGGGAAGATTGATGACCTTATAATTTTAGATGTCTCAAATGTAATGACACTCCACTTCAATATGTTTTGTGCATTCATGGTACACAGGGCTAGTCACAATCTGATTAGCACTAGTGTTATCACCATGGAAATATGTAAACTGTGATTAGGAAACACCAAGTTTTACAAGAATACAACGCACCACACAACCCTAGAACATGCAACAGACAACGCATCATTCTTCCCCAATTAAAGACTTAGAAACACAATCTTGTTTCTTACATTTCTAAGAAATAAAAGCGTCAGCCAGAAAGATACGCCATCCAGTAGTGGATCGACGAAAATCAAGGCAACCAGCCCAGTCGGCATCACTATAAACGGTGAGCACAAGAGGCATCCCTCGAGGGAAGAACAGACCATGATAAAGAGTCCCAATAAGATAACAAATAATGCAACGGACAAACACCAAGTGAAGATGATGCGGGGCGTCTACAAATTTGCTCAGAGTATGAACTGTGAAGGAAATATCCAGACGTGTGATAATGAGATAGAAAAGACTACCTACCAACCTTCTATATAGAGTAGGGTATGGAACAATATTGCCTTCGTCTTTTCGATATTTAACATTAAGCTCTAACAGAGTATCAGCTGAGGTGGCTTCAGATAACTCGGCCAACCTAATCAAGTCCTGAGTACACTAATGTTGATTCAAGAAGATACCATGTTGTGATGTACCATTCTATAAATTAAAGGTAATACACAAGAAAAAGTATTCAGCAAAATTTGTCATCGTATCAGAGCTTTAACCTATCTTTCTCGTGCGTGTGGGCTATGGTTTTTTCTTAGGCAACACTCAATTTTTTTTAGTTCATCATAGTCAGCATCACTGTGGTCTCATCTTACGGTTTCGACGGTCAATTGATTCTTCATAGTCGGCATCACTTGGTTCTCTCATAGCCGACGGGTTCTTCGCAGTCAACTTCTTTGTTTTTGCAACCTCTACGTGTTCTTTGAGTCTTGTGTCCTTCGAATCGACGTGTTGAAGAACTTTCCAGCAAGCTAGTTGTAGGTCTTGGTCGGAACAAGTTTTGTTGCAATCATCTGCCATCGTTCAACTCGTCTCCTCCGTAAGCCATTCCTATCTTCTTCTAGGTGTGTGTGGGGCTTTTATTTCCTCTATCTATTTTTTTAATTGGTTTTAGGATGATTCTTGTTAGGTTAAGTTAACCATTGTTGGGCTGTCATTTCTTGAAGTTCAGCTAGGTTATCTGATTTTGGACTCTCCTATCATGATGGGCTTTGTTTTTGAAGCCATTATTTCTAATTTTCTTGGCCTTGAGTTTATAAGCATAACTAATATGGTATGGTTTGTACACTATTTAATCATGTCAATTGAGAAAACTTATTCTGTTTGCATTCACTTTACTCGGAAGAATTACTCTTCGTAGATATTTCACTTTCAATTGCTTGTTAAAGGTAAAAAGGGATCTGTGGGGACATTGATGGAAGCCTTCCGCCTCCTGATCAAAAGGACAAAGAGAAATATCTTGCTTGAAAAACTAAGAAAACGGTACAATGGAAATTAATCCCCGATTTTGTTTGATAATTAGCTTAGCCTATATAAGGTAATAAACTAATCCACCTAAATTAGCCAAAAATAGACTCTAATACGGAGAAAGGTCACTTCAGACCAGTACTAATTCTATGAGACATTATTATCAAATCTGAGTCATTAGTACAGCCAGTCATCCAGCTATTAGGCTAGAATCATTATCCATTAACGACCCCTCTTTCAGAAACTTTCCATAACCAACCCTCATATGAAACTTAACTTGGCTATCAAAGAGTAACTAAACCCACCTTAAGTTTATTTACAGCATCTTGTCTACATTGAAAGAAGATAGTGTTTTTACCTGTGGCAAGTAAGTCTCAGTCATCTACATAATGGAAAAGAAACTCAGAAAATACCCAAACCTTGACAAAAATCAAAAAGTTGGGTACCTGATATTTCAGGCTTCTAGTAAGATATAATATTCAATTTTTTAAAACAATATTGGGTTTGAAAGTAGGGATGTTAATGGACTGAGCAAGCTGAGCTGGCTCATCTCGGCCCGCCGGACGAGCTAGCTTGTTCTTGCTTTGGGGAGAACCAGCTCCTTTGAAAAAAGAAAAAACAGCTCTGCTTGCCGCACAGCCGCACCAGCTTGGTTGTGAGAGGCTTGCCCCATGACTCGCCTCCAAGGCAAGCCAAGCTGAGTTGGCTTGCGTTCCAACGAGTGGCTCACCCTATTCAGAAATCTAAATGTCAAACTAACCAGTGTTTTATTCTCAAGTAGGAAATAATAATTCCAGAAACTGGATAACCTAGCAATTTCCTTTAATGCATATATTTACAAATGAAACTGGAGACGACAAATAAATACAAGAGTGTGACGGATGCACATAAGGTTACAGCACCAAGCCTAACGGAGCCTGCTTTGGCATTAAAAAAACCAGCTAAGCATGTTTTTGTTTCAATCCTAGATCGACCGATGAAGCTTGAATATATGACAGATATAGAGCATGTTTGGGAACTGTTTTATAAATTGTTTACATTATAAATAGATAAAAATGGGTAGTGGATAAGTAAGTAATACTTGTTGATCCCTCTAAATGTCCAGATAAAAAGTGGCTTGAATGTTTATAAATAGTTAATAAACATGAGCCAAACATATGCATATTTTGTCAGTTCATCCATTATACAAGATGAATCAGATTCTACAGATATACAAATGAAGCCTTTTAAAGGTCATTATGATGAGGACATCCAGTTCATTTATTTATTTATAGTCGAACCTTATTTCATTTTGTTAAGACTTTATTTTGTTGTGGATTTTTATTGGGCTTGTATTGGCCCAAGCCATTCTAGTTGAGGTTTGGTTTACTATTTAAATTTACTTTTCCATGTAATTTTATTAGTTGATGAATGAATAATTATTTTGGTGGCTTGTGGCGCATCCCTATCCTTCTTATGTCTTCTTCTATTGAATTCTTCTTCTTTCCCCACCTTAATTCCCTATTCTTTCTGAATCTATCTTCATTTTCTATTAATCATTCTATTGGTACTGCATCAAATTTGGTATCAGAGACCAACATTTGATAATTTCTTTTTTTTAATCCAAAATTTCATCATATTTCCTTCTCAAAATCTGTTGAAACAGCACAAACTAAAAGAATTTTTAGTAAAAGCAGCAGTTTTTTTCTTCTTCAATTTTTAGTCTTAGTTGAAAAAAAAATAGAATTACTGTTCATCGCGGGTACTGTTCACCCAGAATTTCAGTTTAGTATTTTAATCAGTTTCTTAAAAAAATAAAAAAATAATTACTGTTCACGGGTACTGTTCACGCAAAAAAAAAAAATTCTGCTGCTGCTCATAAATAAATAAATTGTGGCATTGTTCCACAAATCTCAAACCCTAGCATTCAAGCCCACTTAGCCCTTCAGCCTATATATTCCATCTCTATAACCTAGTGCATTCATTTTATTTTTTTTTATCAAAACACTTCGGTCATAAGCTAGTGACTCAAATTACTCCCAAAGCCTATTAACACACAGCCCATCTCTCATCATCTATTTAGCCAATCCACTCGCTTTTCAGCCCAATAAACACCAAATCCAACCCACTTATCACATATTATCACAACCGGCCCAACATCATCCAACCCATAACGGGTCCCAAATTAGCTCGGCCCATAACCCTAGTCCATTATATACAACACTTAACCCAGCCCACATCTACAATACCCAATCAACCCAAGTCCTAAACTCCTCATTCCCCGTCGGTATCCCACATTCACCACATTTTCCGCGACCACCCACACTGACAATCGCCAGCAACCCACTGCCACGCCAGTTGTCACCCACCACCCGGAGTTCAGTTTTCGATTTATTTTTCACATCGATGGACTTCTTCTGAGTTCAAAGTGCCAGGGACATTTGTTGAATTGGATTTGGACCATTATTTGCATTGGGCAGCTTGTTAAAACTCTTGAGGATTAGTGTTTCATTCAGCGACTCGACCGCTTAGGAGTATTCCATTATAATTTTCTACTGGAGACATGCCAACTGGGAAATCATAATTGGGCACAGTTCTGATTCTTTGGGTCCTGAAGTACATCGCCATCAGGTTTAAGCTTCCGTAGGCACCACTGCTGCAACTAAACAACAGGAGGAATTGATTTATATTTGTCATTAGTTTACAATACTGCTTCATTTAAAACTGCATTGATTAAATTTTTGTGATGTTATTCTAACAATATCCCTAAAATCACGTGACTGAATCCATTGATTTCGTCAAAACCCTATTTCACCCCACTTATATTACGTGATTAGGTTTTGACTATTATTTGATCCGTGCTTTGTTATTTTACATAGATCAGCAGTATTAGCTTGTCATATTTGAATTTATTTAATCCTGAAAAAATGTTTAGTTTATTATTTTTCATTTCTTACATTTATTATTCATTGATCTCATCATTGCACGTCATTTAGCTGGTATTACATTGCATGTAGTTGCGTAGTGGTCGTCTTATCGTCTCTATTTTCAATACATTGACCAAGGATCCATCCCCATTTGATGCACTCACTAGACAATTAGTGCAACTTGCCACTAGCCTATCGACTGTCCAATAAGATATAATTGCTACTCGTGAGGAGAGAAATAACCTAGCTGCTAAGTTGAGCAATATTAAGCAAACCCCTCGTTTGACTGACACTAACTCTGAAGCGTCTCATAATAGACAATATCATCGTGGACAAAGTGATCAAAAATATTTTCGACGCGATCGTAGGAATAGGGATCAGGTTCATGCGTGAGAACAAGGTCATGGTCATCATGGTACTCATTTTCTTCCTCGTCGTAAGGAGCGTTTCTTTAGAGACATTGACTTAAATACTCCTACTTTCGATGGTTGCTTAGATCATGAATTTTTTACCCAAATAGAACACCCTTACACAAGGTAATTGGCTAGTAACTTAGTACATTGCTCAATTTGAGAAAGTTCGAGTGAAATGTCATGTCGTTGAGGATGAGGCCCTGACTTTAAGTAGGTTTATACAAGGTCTAAAAGATGAACTTAGGCGTGAACTTTTCTTTCGAGGCATCACTACTCTTGATCAAGCTTACTCTTCAGCTCGAGACTACTTATTAGTACTCCATATGAAAAGCGCGACCACCATCGTTCTCCCATGTCATTAGCGCCACCTCAACATGAGTCTATCATAGAGCTTTCCCTGTCTAGTGTTCCTCCCATTTGGAAAAATAAGTGTAAAGGTCGTGATAATCCAAGGCCCCCTTCTCCTTATAGAAGGCGTATTGACAACCATTATTCCGTCTTATTGGCTCCACCTCCTCCTGTTAAGTCTCTTCTAGGACCTCCCCATCTAATGTTCCTCAAATCTTGGAAAATAAGGATAAAGTTTTTGAAACTCCAGGGACTTCTTCTCACCTGTTATGCTTCAGCTGTAAGGACTTTGGCCACCTCTCTTCCAAATGTCCTAACCGAGCCTTAGTCATAGAAGAATGAAAGGATGTAATAGAAATGTCGTTAAAAGATCAAATCTATGAACCTAAATTTGAAGAATATGATGACTTGAATGATATTGAGGACACTTCCTTATGTAGTATCAGGACTTTTCCTATGAATCTAGGGGTTGTACCCCTTGTTCCCAATACCCCTCGGTTAAATGTTGTGTGTCATACTCTTTTCCAACCCAAAGGTACGGATGATTTGTGTAATCATGTCATTTTCAAGGAAAATCTTGAGAATTGGGATTTGATCCTCCCAACAATTCAAATTGCATATAACAATTTTGTGCATCGGTTTATCGGTACAAGTTCCATCGAAGTTATTCATGGTTATAAGTCTAGGAAACCTTTAGACCTTATTCCAATGTCCCCTATACTAGTATGTCTGCATCAGCTGAGGCAGTTGTACGTCATCTTCATGACTTACATATTGAGATCTATAAATAATTTGAAGCAAGTAATGCAGTATATAAACTTCAAGCCGATTTGCATAAGAGAAATTTTGAATTTAATATTGAGGATTTTGTTATATTACAAGCCTGTAGTGCTGGTCCTTGTGAAATTTTAAAGCATGTTGGTTCAAATACACATGTCATTGATCTTTTATTACATTTTGACCACCATTCTATTTTAACTGTTAATGACTTTTTTGCTAACCAAGGCTATTTTAATCCCTCTAGTGATCATTTTCTACCTCTACATGGGATCCCTACACTGAACCTTTTGCTATGTCTGCTCCAATACCACCTATCATAGCACACAAAGATAAAATTGATGTTGTTTTAGATGATCAGATTGTGTTGACCAATGATAAAGACGTTTAGTCCTTTCGTGTTCATTGTGTGGATCGACTTGATTCTGATGGTACATGGGCCCCTAGAAAGAGACTTCAACAGCTAATCCAGATTCGTTGGAACTTTATAGGAGTCCGCCAGATCTTCCTTTGCCCAATTTATCTTAGTCAAATCATATCCTGGGGAATAAGTCGCAGTTTTCATTACTATCAATCATGGAATTTCGATACTTGGTTTGTCATAAAGATCGCCCCCCATGGCATACCTTAAAGCATTTTGGGTATCAAATTGACTGCAGCCTCATGTGATCTATCAACTCGACAGAGTCAAGTTTTTCTCCCATCCCAGGAGAATTGATAAGGGCATCCAGTTTATTTATTTATTTCTAGTCGAACCTTATTTCATTTTGGTAGACTTCATTTAGTTGTGGATTTTTATTGGGCTTGTATTGGCCCAAGCCCATTCTAGTTAGGGTTTGGTTTACTATTTAAACTTACTTTTTCATGTAATTTCATTAGTTGATAAATGAATAATTATTTTGGTGGCTTGTGGCGCATCCCTCTCCTTCTTCTGTCTTCTTCTGTTGAATTCTTCTTCCCAAACCCCCCCCCCCCCAATTCCCTATTCTTTCTGAATCTGTCTTCTTTTTCTATTAATCATCATATTGGTGCTGCATCAAATTAGATTGATAGCTTCAATAAAGATTACATTAGATTTTCTGGGGTCCCACGCATGTATCAATAAATCAGGACTTCAACTAGTCTTATTTCCAGTGGCAGCACAAGACAAGTACTATAGTTGTCAAGAAAATACTAGAACTTACTGAGACTTCATAATTCAGAGCTTAAGGAAAGGAAATAATTATCCAAAACACTGAAGAATTAATTCAATCTAAAGTAATTAAGACACCGAAGTAGTAGAGATAATGCCATGACAGAGAAAATGCAGTGGCTCACCTCAGACATATAATAAACCTTTCCAAAAAGAGCCTGCACTGCAAGTTTTCTTTTGAAACCCTTTTCAGAATATCCTGTCATATCCATGACCACAGGACCTGAAATGCATGCACATTCTCCATCAGAATATAAAAATGTAGCATCAACTTGCAGGTGTTCATTCTCCCAATTAGAAAAACACGCAGGTTTTATAAATCCACTCTTAAATATAAAGTCCCTGTCAAGTGCTCAACCATAGAAGAAACCACCCTCCACCACATCCTCCAGGCTGCAAAAGAAGGTGCTTAACAGCTTCAAAATATGAACGGAAGGCACCGCCTGCAGCTATTGACAAGACATTCAAAGTGTAATTATCCTAGACAGTTGCCCTAGACTATTCAGGCATTCCCACTAATTTGAGTCAAAGTTCACCGGCATTTAGTTAATTGTAGAATATGATGTACAAATGAGTCTTAACGCAGTTCAGCAAGTGACCCTTGAAACAAAAAGTAAATACATTGATGCTGTTGTTACCTTTGTCTTTCACGATCCTTCTTGAAATTTCATTCAGAATTTTAGCGACTTGAGAATCGTCCAACATTGATGCTTTCCTAAGCTGGATCAAATTTGCTACACAATCTGGATTAAATGGCTTCTCATTCAACACATATCTTATATACTTGCGTAAAATCTCCTCCATGTCAAAACCAGTCTGGAAAGTGTAACAATGTTGTCAAGTCAAGCAGCTTCTGGTGTCAGATAACTAAAAGATCAGGAGTAGCAGAAGCATGATCCATGCTTTGGACATATCAATGCCCATGGTGTTTCAGCATGTTAATTATTAAACGAACCAAATACTAATAATATGATGTAGAAGACAAGAAACACGGGGTATAGTTCAAGGTTAAGATAGAGGTCATCCACCTAAGCAGTACTGTGATTTCTCAAAATGTTAAGAACGAGGTCATCAACCTAAACCGACCATTCTTCCCAACACCATCCAAACAAGAAAAATCATAACCATTGAACATGCAGCAGCTAGGAATAATTTAAAATTCTAAATTGTTAATCTTTCATCTTTATCCATAATTTTTTAGAATGTCATCTTGCTCTAAATCAACCAAGCACTTCCAGATAACAGTTCCTCTCAAAATAAATATATTTCCTTAAAGTAATGGACAAATTTTTGGATGTTGAATACAACTCTGTTACTGTATTGTTGCACATGATTTTGGGGCCAGATACTTGTCATGCTTATAGTAGTATTAAATAGAGATATAAATATACAAGGAGCTGCCAGTCCCAAGATGACCAACTCAAAAGGCTTTGTGCAAGTAAAAAGTACAATAGTGACATTTTTTATTTTATTTCTTTGACTAGGCAAATAGTAACATTGAATTGAACATCAAGAACAAAAACCATTAATAAATAGTCAGCGTGATTGGTTTACGAGAGTATACCGGTTATTGTCAGCATCTCACCTTCTGCATGAGTCCGTTCAATGCCGATTGATCTAATTCATCTCTTCCTTTCTCGAACATCTCATCTATGGTTTTGCATAGAAATGCATTTGTATTGACCTGAAAAGTTACCTCCATCACACAGTCAATTATGACATCAAATAATATCAGGGAGTTTCCAAGTGATTTATAATTCATTCTGAGACTTTATTAAACAAATGCCAAAGAAACTTCCTAGAACATACTTTGGCAAGGAGTTGAATATAAATGTAGAACATTCCCTACAGAAAAATGGAAGAACTTGTTCCCTTGTTGAGGATATGGACTACTAGAGTTCCTAGAGGTTATGGGAATATTCTTCAAAAATTACAAATACTGATTTTAGTTTCCCTTATCTGATATATATAGGTATTGAATCAGACCAGAAACTATATAACTGGGTTGAGCACTTTCAAGGTAAGTACACATTTCCTATTTAGTACACAAGAACACGAACAAGTAAAACCAACAAAGTCTTATCCCAAAGATTGGAAATGATTATATGGATCCTCTCCTTCCACTTTGCACTATCAAGTGTCATCTCCAAGATTAAACCATAAAGGCTCAAATCTTTTCTAATTACCTCACACCATCAACCTCTTCATCCAGGGTTCATCCTTCATATAATTTTCATCCCTTTTTCCCGCCAGTCCATTAAAAACCTTCATTAAATAGTCTAAACCATCTTAATGTTTCCTCACAATTTATCTTGAAGGGGGTAACTTAGACAATTCATAAATGTGCCTATTTCTTTCCCTTTTACTGCAAATCAATCTTAACATTACCGTCTAAATGTGCCTATCATTTCAGCAGGAGAATATGTATATCATATAACATCTCTAGTCTCGAGGAAGTCCTATAAGGCGTTTATAGAAAACCTAATTTTTACCTTCAATTGTAGTGTCAGTTTTTGATGATAATTCTCTTGCAAAAATTGATTTTGATAGGAAGAGCACGTTTTTCTAAATATACTTAATTAAATTAAAAGAGTTAAAAGCATCCAACAAATTCCTTTAGATACAATTCTATGAAGTTAAGATTAGAGAAACAATATCACATGGGGAGAAGAATAGGCAGACAGACCAATTTGCGACGCTTCTCCCTGGGAGAATTAAATTTGCGAACTGTCTTAACAACTGCAATGGCAAAAGTGATGCTAAGATAAGCTAACGGAACGGCAATAATCCATGGCAGGGAGCTTTGGCCCACACGCGGGCCGGGAATGGCCTGCGTGACTGATCCCGTGAACTCTACCAAATCCAAAGCCTTCTCTTGTATCCAGGGCAATTCCTCCTCTACTTCCTCTTCCTCTTCCTCTTCCTCAACTTTTTGCTCCTTTTTGGCTTCTCTACCGTTATTACTGCTTGACGCTGCTTTGGCTGTAATTGCCAAGCCGGGCGACGGAGATATTGATAAAAATGAAAGGGAGGAGGAGAAGGGAGCACTGATGCTCTTGTGTTTGGTTCTGGGAATCAGGAACAAGGACGTGGGAGTGATATTGCTACAAGTATAGAAAGAACAGTAACTGTTAAGGCTACAGGCAGAAGTGGCCATGTTACGCAGTGGTGCGGCGGCCTTGGAAGCGGCAGCGGTGGTTCAATTGGCGGAAAACCCAACACCTCCGAGTAGGGCAGTGAGCTGGATGGGCAGGGCGGTACTTTTAATATTTGGCAGGTCTAACAATCAATTTTCCAATTTAACCAAAAAAATTTGACATTCACCACAAAACTTCCACTTTAACCAAAAAAATTTGACATTCAATACAAAGGCCTACTATTGTGTAAAAGACGAAAATACCCTTAAATGACTTATTTAATTACAAAAATAGAAATTTGTTAAAAAGACCAAAATATCCTTAAATTACAAATTAAAATCCAAACACCTCTCAATTGAGATTTGAAAACGAAGTCACTCTTTTTCATCAGTTTACTCTAACACGATAAAAACTCTTTCATTTTTCATCCACTTCAACCTCAAAATTTCATTAACTTATCAGTTATCAACCTCAACAAAAATATTTCGTTAAATTTCAGCACTTTAATTAGGTAAGTATCTTTTCCTAATATTTAATTTTATTTTTATTGAAGTCGTATATTTTTTTAAATAGTAGAGAAAATAATATTAGAATTGAAGTGAAGGTCGGCACCAATCGTCGGAACGAACTATGGTCCGTTACGGACCATACGGACCATTAAAATGGACTGTAACGGACCATGTTCTGGTCCGCTGCGGACCATGTGGTCCGGAACGGACCATATTGTGGTTCGTTCCGGACCCGAATTTTTCTTCTTCTTTTTTTTTTTAATTTTCTGAATCAATTTTAATTTTTATGTTAAAAAATGTAATTAAATATGAAATAAATAATATATAGTTAAGATAATGAACGAAATTTAGAGATAGATTAAATAGAGATTTTTTTTTTGACTTAATATGTTTAGTAATTAAATATACTAAATAAATAATAAATATATGTTTAATAATAAATATATGTTTAGTGAATTAATTATGGAAACAATTAATATAATTAATTAAAGAAATACTTAAATGAAAATATTAATATATTTTAATTCAAATAAATAATCAAAATAGAGTAATTAAACATGATATCAATAATATACATAATTAACGAAATATTTAAAGAATAAATGAAATTGAATAATAATTTTCTTACTTAACCAATTAAGATAATTAATTAAAGAAATAGTAAAATGAAAAATCGAATAAAATATTATTATTATTATTCAAATAAATAATCGAAATAGAATAATTAAATATGAAATGAATAATATACATAATTAACGAAATATTTAAAAAATAAATTAAATTCAATAATAATTTTTTTACTTAACCAATTAAGATAATTAATTAAAGAAATGATTAAATTACAAATCGAATTAAATATTATTATTTTTATTCAAATAAATAATCGAAATAGAATAATTAAATATGAAATGAATAATATACGTAATGGACGAAATATTTAAAGAATAAATTAAATTGAATAATTTTTTTTTTACTTATCGAATTAAGATAATTAATTAAAGAAATAGTGAAATGAAAAATCGAATTAAATATTATTATTTTTATTCAAATAAATAATCGAAATAGAATAATTAAATATGAAATGAATAATATACGTAATTAACGAAATATTTAAAGAATAAATTAAATTGAATGATAATTTTCTTACTTGACGAATTAAGATAATTAATTAAAGAAATAGTGAAATAAAAAATCGAATTAAATATTAATTCAAATTATTCAAATAAATAATCGAATTAAATTTTCTTACTGATTCTTTTTTTGTTACTAATTGTGTTGTATAGTGTAAAAAACTATGGAACACTTCCAAAACAACGAGTTTGAGTATATTTTTGATGATTACTATGATGTCATTGATAATTGTTTAATTCGTAATGCAGGTATGGCAAAAGCATGTGTCCCAATCTGTTATTTCGGCGAATTTCAAAGGAAACAAAATGGTCAATGGGAATGAAAATGGACGAGTGAAGGAGAAGGGGTTGCTGCTATTTCGATAACAAAAAATACATTGTTTACGGAAATGTACAATGAAATAGAAAACATGCTTAACGTCAATTCCTCTCAGTACAATATGGAATTGGGATTTTTATTTCAAAAGAATTCAACAATTTCGATTCCACCTTTAAAGGTTACTTCTGAAGTGTAAATAAAGCATGTAATTCAATTGAACCAAGGTCGAAAGACAACTCCTATTTGCATAACTTTGTTGAAGAAAAATGTCCCCGAAGGTAAACACGAAGTTTTCGATGGAGAGGATCGTAACGAGAATGATTTTTGGGATACTGTTGAGATTACTCGTGATGATGATGTGGTTATTCCTGAGACAGTTGCTACTCACCATGATGTCACCGTTACACAAAGGATTTACTAGGATGAAAGGTCATTTACAAATCAGGATTTGATTGCTTTATCTAGACAGAGACATGAGTCTGGTGGGAGTTCACATGCTGGGCCGAGTACACGGTCTTCTAATTGTTCGCGTATAGTTCCTGATGATGAAGATTTACATGTCGATCAATTGTTTGACACGAAAAGAGATTTGCAAGAAGTTGTGCATCGAATTGTAATGAAACATAATTTTGAGTTTAAGGTAAAAAAATCAAACAAGTCTACATACATAATTATTAGTGTGGACAACAATTGCAGTTGGCGTTTGAGAGCGACAAAAATGGACACAAATGAGTTCTTTGTAGTTCGCAAGTATGCGCGAGAACATACTTGTGAAGTGGGTATTCGTCAAAATGATCACAGGCAAGCTCGATCATGGTTTATTGGTCGACAGATAATGCACAAGTTTCAGGACCCACGAACGATTTACAGACCTACAGATATCATCAATGACATCCATCGAGAGTATGGGGTAGTTATGAGTTACCAGAAGGCCTGGAAGGCAAAAGAATGTGCATTGGAAGATTTAATGGGTTCGACGGAGAAGAGTTGTGCCAAATTGGCCAGGTATTGCCACAACATGGTGAGAACTAATTCCGACTCGGCGTTTTTTATTGAAACCGATGGGCAGAATCGCTTCAAGTATTTTTTTATGACTTTTGGACAATGCATTAGAGGTTTTCGAAATGCGATGCGACCTCTAATTCTAGTTGATGGTACAGCCCTAAAAGCTAGATATGAAGGGAAGTTGATTATTGCTACATGTCAAGATGCCAACATCCAAATTTACCCTCTTGCATTTGGCATTGTTGATGGAGAGACTGATCTAGCAATGCGTTGGTTCTTCATGAAGCTGAGAGACGTAATTGGGGATATCGAGAACGTTGCATTTGTGACTGACCAGGGGCAGTCAATAATAAATGGTATAGCCGAAGTTTTTCTGGAAACACATCATGGTTATTGCATGTACCACATTCAGGGTAACCTGAAGACTAGGTACCGGGGCAGTGGCATCGTTGCATTGTTTAGGAGAGCTGCAGAAGCTTACAGTTTTGAAGAGTTTACGAGGTTCATGGGCGAAATAGAACATAAATCTGAAAGTGCATGGGAATATCTATCAAATATGGGGGTAGAACATTGGGCACGGTCACATTTTTCAGGACGTCAATACAACATGATGACGTCGAATAATGCGGAGTCGTTCAATGCATTATTCAAGAAGGATCGAGAGTTACCAATTCTCGCAATGATTGAACATATTCGTAACAAGTTGCAACAGTGGTTTTATGACTGACGTGAGGAATCCCAGAATTACACAAGTGTGCTAGCTCCGGCATAGGAAGATCGACTATTCAAAACTCTGGAAGAGCAAAAGCTCTATTTGTGGAACCACTAGATCAACTTCGCTTCTCCGTGAGATATGGGCGTAATGTTGGATACATTGTAGACTTGAATGACAATACTTGCACGTGTAGACAATTTCAGTTGGAGAGTTTTCCATGTGCGCATGCTGTCGTAGTGGCTATGTATAGAGGATTTCCATCACACAGCTTATGCAGTCATTATTACATGGCTGATTTTTGGAGAGCAACGTATGCCGAAACTATATTTCCTCTACCAAATGAAGCCGAGTGGGAAGTTCCTGATTATATTGTAGCACTTAATAATTTGTTGCCACTTGAAGTTCGAACGCGTACTCCTGATCGTAGACGGACGTCTAGAATATCATTTACAGGAGAGTTTCCACAACCGCGTAAGTGCGGAAGGTGCGGCGCTACAGGGCAAACACGTTGATTTTGTACAAGTCAGATCCCACTAAACAATGACTCGACGGATTTGTAGTATCTATATAAATCATTTGTATTCTCTATTTGTAATATGTTTTTTCTATTCTCAATTTAAATCGGATGTAATTTTAATTACATTGTTTAATTACTCTTTCTAGCAGTATATTGGAATAAAAAAATAGGTTAAGTATAATAAATGTATAATTGGTTAAGTTTTTTTAATTAATTATATTAATTGGTTAAGTAAAAAATTAATTATTTCATATTTAATTACTTATTTCGATTATTTATCTGAATAAAAATAATAGCACTTAGTTTGAGTTTTCGTTTAAGTATTTCTTTCATTAATTATCTTCATTTGGCACGTATATTTGATTATTTATATTCCTTTTAAATTATATTTCGTTAATTATCTTAGTGTGTATATTGTTTATTTAATATTTGATTGCTATATTTCGATTATTTATGTAAATGAAAATAATAATTATTCTATTTATTTTCTTTTAATACAAGTGAGGCAACGATATATATTAACTGACAATATGAAGAGATTACAGACACAACAACAACATAAATTAAAATAATAATATTTTGTTAATCAAATATTTTAAAAAATTATTACATTACAACACGAATCATACTGAAATAAACAACATTTACATTTCAATAAAATAATATACAATGCACTAAGGATCACAGTTATATTCATACAAGTCGCAAGCTAATTTATGCCTCCACATATCAATCTAAGACTGATTTATTGTCTCAACATTACGATCAATGCTCAAAAACTCTATGTACTTTATTGCAAATAAGCCACAGTCGCCCATGCAATCGAAGAAGAATATATTAGTTCGATAACATATAACTGAAAATTAAAAGGTAAAATTAAAAAGTTTTAAATCTTTACGATCTTTCTTGTTTTGCCATCGTCATGTTCCGTACAATGGCTAATCTGTCATTTACTCGAATCATCGCCTGATTAGCCATCATGGGCACGATCACAGCCATTGGCTCCAGAATGTGCTCTAGTAGACTTTGTGTCAGACAGCTGTGATCAGAGTCGTACACATACATAGTGGAATTTGCAAATACGATTTCCACTGAAAAACAGTGTGAGTTCGCGATCACTGGAATGTACATGTGTACAATCCGTCCACGGCTTTCCGCACCTCGACTGAAGCCCAATCACCCACTCTACCATGTACTCGGGTAGAACATATTCATTCCCTTTGCTTAGGAGCTCGTGATGCTCAATATCTACGATACGAACAAACTCAGAGCTCAGGATAACTCGATTAGGACTGTCATAAGATCTCAGGTATCTCTGAGCCCGATCGCGTAACAATTCCATAGCCAAGTCGATATGCTGGAACAAAAAAAAACACCAACAAAAAAGATAGAGACGTTTAAGTAAATGAACCAAGAACTTCTATAAATATAATAAATGAAAACTCAAAAAACTTATATCATCAGTGAGCCAAGCTGAGGTCGTCAGTACATCTTCGAACCACCTTTTAGCGTTGGGCACGGTCATACGGCACGGTCATAAGCCGATGGTATAACTATCTCTGAAAAATGAAAAAAAGTTACGAAAAATACAAAAAAATAGTAGCAAAATCATAAAATACTTACTCGGACTCAAGGGATTTGGACCAATCATCGAACGCCTTCTGTCTGATCGGGTCGACGTCGCGAAAAAGATTGGGGAACGTCCCATCCACAAACCCCCTTCTCTTCGCCTCGATCGTGTATGGGGAAATAATGTACTGTGACGGTAATCTCGATCTCTTACCGACCATCAACTCTGGCGCGTCATTAGCACGCTTCTTACCCTTCGGCACCTCCGTTGCCCCCTCCGACACAAATACTAATCGTCATCCGTCATCTCTGGCATCCTCTCGTCCTCCGCAACCCCCTCTACTACCACCTCTGTTGTCCCTTCCGCTACCTCCTCGGTCACCCCCTCCAGCACTCCTGTCTCTCTCTCCGGCACCCCTGTCCCTCCCTCCACCCCCTCCGTCATCCCGACCTCTTCCGGCACCTCCACCCCGCCCATCCCGGCATCATCCGACACCTCCGACCCGACCTCCACCCCCTCCCTCCCGGGCTCCGGCACCGAATCAAAAAACTCATCAATTCCTGCGGCCGTTGCCCACTAATCTCGAGGAACACCAGTCTCCCCAACACTCCCTCTGACAGAACCTCGGAAGCCTGCTACATCGCCCCGAAGTGCTGCAACCTCAGTATGAAGCTCTCCTAAATCTCGTCGCAGCACTCCAATCTCATCTCGCAGTACTCCTACCTCTGTCGTAATATCCCGTCGCAACACCCCCATCTCCTCTCGCAGTGCTACTACCTCTGTCGTAAATGCACGTCCCATCGTTCCCAGCTCCTCTCTAATAATATCAGTCATGCGTGCAAGGAAATCATCTGAATGACGGGTCTGACTGGGTGCAGGCGATCCACGTGGAAGGTGCGTGGGTGCAGGAGACGGAGATCTCCTCGGAGAATGTGATAATGGCGGTAGAAGTGATCTCATCGGTGGAGGTGAAGGAGATCTCCTACATGGAAGTGCTCGTCGTTCTACTAGATGACGCTCCTACACAGAGAAGACAATTAATATTAATAATCCACACATGAATATTATAAATCAGATTACATAATGATCTTAAATAAACGTACCCTATTTCTATCCAGAACGGACTCAAACACTAGATCGTTTTCAATAGGTCGAACATGCAATTCACGTACATACATTTGATCATCCTCTTCCATCGAAACAACCAACTCAGCATGAACTTCAAACTGGCATATCATATTTCAACATGTTAACGAGCATGTATCGACCCGAATTAATGTACATACAATATAAATTACAAATGTATGATACTCACCTGAGGATCGTCGAGGATAGCTGTCAAATCTTTAGCCGATGGCTTCTCATGTGCTCGCCAATGAAGCATTCGAAGGTAGTTAGTCTCCCTTCTGATCGCTCATTTGCTACCCAAAGTAGGGATAGCTTCATATGCCCACAACTGCAACAATTACCAAAATATATATATATATGATTTATACATTTAATAAAAAAGTTTAACACGCATTATGTTAAACTGAATATTTACCTGCAAAGCCATACAAAAGCTATATACATCATATTTGCGATCGCCCCTCTCCGATTTTGGCATAGTATGTACCCTCCTGAATACGTGGAGAGTATCGGAGTAACATCTTCAACCCAGTGGAAAGCTGTTGAAAGCATCGATATCATCAACAACATCCAATGAAAAAAGGTCAATCGATGTCCTACGATGTCGACACCTCAATATACTCTCCAGTATATACACCAATCCTAGTTTAAGCTTGTCTAACATGTGATCGCATCTCCTAAATATGTCCTCTAACTGTGGTGGTGTAATCGGCCCTTTACCTCCAAAATATAAATCTAATAACCTTTTATTTGGTATAATACGGGCTCTCGCTTCTTCTTCTCCTATACATCTCAAGCCTGTAATGAGGGCAAATTCAAGGATCGAGAATCTCGATACCTTCCTGTCTCCCATTGCAAAAAAGGCTGATCGTCATCGACTGGTTTAAGCAGCCGGAGTAATAACGAATCAATAATCTGTCCAGAGAACTGCACGTCCTTCAACGGATAGAAGGATCATAAAAATGACCGATGGAGTATGTCGATGTACTCCTCATCAAATCCCTCAATCACGGTCGCATAACTGAAAAGTTACAATACGTCGTAACTTTTCCCAAATGAGCTCTCAGATCATTGTCGATATAATATTCCATCCTACAAAAATAATACATGTTAAAACCATATACAAGAAAATTATAAATAAAATATCGTATCTTCAAAATTAACCAATCAGATTTCAATTAATAAAGCAATAAATAGATTCATCCAATCACATATTAAAACAGTTAAACAAAAAAAATTCTCACATATTTGATTATTTAATATTTCATTAAAAATTATATTTCGTTAATTATCTGAATGTATATATTACTCATTTCATATTTAATTATTCTATTTCGATTATTTATTTCAATAAAAATAATAATATTTAATTCAAATTTTCATTTCACTATTTCTTTAATTAATTATCTCAATTCGATAAGTCAGAAAATTATTATTCAATTCAATTTATTATTTAAATATTTTGTTAATTATGCATATTAATCATTTCATATTTAATGATTCTATTTCGATTATTTATTTCAATAAAAATAATAATATTTAATTCAAATTTTCATTTCACTATTTTTTAATTAATTATCTTAATTCGATAAGTAAAAAAATATTATTCTATTTAATTTATTCTTTAACTATTTCGTTAATTACGCATATTACTCATTTCATATTTAATTATTCTATTTCGATTATTTATTTCAATAAAAATAAAAAATTTAATTCGATTTTTCATTTCACTATTTCTTTAATTAATTATTTTAATTCGATAAGTAAAAAAATATTATTCTATTTCATTTATTATTTAAATATTTTGTTGATTACGTATATTACTCATTTCATATTTAATGATTCTATTTCGATTATTTATTTCAATAAAAATAATAATATTTAATTCGATTTGTCATTTAACCATTCATTTAACAATTTCTTTAATTAATTATCTTAATTGCTTAAGTAAGAAAATTATTATTCAATTTAATTTATTTTTTAAATATTTAGTTAATTATGTATATTATTCATTTCATATTTAATTATTCTATTTCGATTATTCATTTGAATAAAATTAATAATATTTTATTCGATTTTTCATTTTACCATTTCTTTAATTAATTATCTTAATTGCTTAAGTAAGAAAATTATTATTCAATTTCATTTATTCTTTAAATATTTCTTTAATTATGTATATTATTGATTTCATGTTTAATTACTCTATTTCGATTATTTATTTGAATTAAAATATATTAATATTTTCATTTAAGTATTTTTTTAATTAATTATATTAATTGTTTCCATAATTAATTATTTTAATTTTCTTAAAATGTATCTTATTTGTTTCATATATTTAATTACTAAACTTATTTAATTACTAAACATATATTTATTATTTATTTCGTATATTTAATTACTAAACATATATTTAAGTCAAAACAAAAAATTAAAATTCTATTTAATCTATTTTTAAATATTTTCGTTCTAATTCTTAACATATTATTTATTTCATATTTAATTATATTTTTTAACATAAAAATTAAAATAAATTAATGAAAAAGAAAAAATATATATATATATGAATGGTCAGGTCCGGACCCGGACTGGATGGTCCGTAACGGACCACCCAGGTCCATTAAGGACCAAAGAGGCGTCCAGCTCGCTGGAAAACTCCATTTCCAGCGAGTTCCGACTCTTTTTTCCAGTTTTTCAAACATTTCAACCTCAAATTTGATCATTTCTTCCATTTTAACCATAAAAAATTGAATTTAACTCATTCAAATCCTAAATATTCAAATTTACACATTTTCATAAAAATTATTTATAGAGAACATCTCTAACCTTCCAGAAAATGGCGTTTCTCCGGCTGATCGTGGTGTGTTCAGAGAGGTCGAAGTGGGACAGGTCCGGGTCATCGGTAGGCGTCGGATCTGGACTCCTTTTTTACTTTTTTTTTCTCCTCTTTTTTCTCTCTATTTCTCTTCTCTTGGTTTGCAAATGAGGGGGGTATTTTCGACCATAACAATTTTGTTTACATTTTTTTTTTATTACACAAATTTTGGTCAAAGGCCTTTGTGGAAAAGTGGGTGGGTGGGGAAGCCATTAGCCACCATTTCCTCATGGGGAGGGTCAGATGTTGAGCTCTGTTTTAACTTTCAAATCCAGTTCCATTTTTTGTCAAAATTTCATTCGACATTTTTTGTTTTTTTATCAACTTTTTATTACAAGGATGAAAGCGATTCGATCTGGATGATTTGTTTCATATTTTCAATTCAAATTATTTCAAGTAGTTTAAAATTGTTCACAGAGGAATTTTGAGTCAACAGATTATATGTTAGTATATTTCATAATAATAATTAGCTACTTTACTTTGTGAGTTCATGCTTCATTAAAAATTCATAATAAATAACATAAATAAAATACAATAACACGATAAAAAAATGAGAAAATCTAATCTAAACAGATTTCATGCATACGAATTTGATATCTTTGATTTTAAAATCGAAAATCCAATCATGGTATCCTTCATAGTTCATATTACTTCTGAAGCTATCCAAAATTGTATTCCTACAAAATGCTCGTAAATTTTAATTGCATTAGCTTGAGGTTTAACTATTCGTTGGAGCATAATAAATAGTAAATAACTAGAAACAATAAAATCGATGCACTATAGCCACATTCAAACCAATGATTTCGAGTCGATTTGGACTTCGGCGATTTTTTTATTCATTCCTAATTACTATAAATACCTAGCCTTCTTTTTGTTTCAGCTAAAAGAAGTAAACTAAATTTTGAGTCAAAATTAATAATTAATATCAATCTTACATTTCATTAAATCCATAGTTTTTCAAATTACAAATTACATCAATGTTTATCAAGATCTACATTTCATTAAATCCATAATTTTTCAAATTACAAATTACAGTTTATCAAGATCTACTAAAAATTTTATTTTTATCTAAATCAACAGAAATTTCACACCTAAAAGGTCGAGAGAGGGAGAGAGCGGGGGATTGGACCCCCTTGACCCGTAGTATTAATAGATCCAATCTCGGTCCAAGCCAATTTTTAAACGAGTCTAGTGGTAGATAGGCTGGTTTGAGCCAACCATCGAACTGACTTATTTTGATAACCCTAAAAAAAATATAAAAATAAAATAAAATTATAGAAGTTTATCAAAGAACCGTAATAAGGATGGCAATGGAATCTTTAAGAGACAGAGTGGAATAAAATATGTCTATTGAATTTAATAATAATATAATATAATTTAAATCAAATTTAGGATGAAATATTCTTCATCCTCACCTTAAATTCCTCGACGAAACAATATAGGGAAAGAGCAAAGTATTTTGCCATCCTCATATTATAAATATCCACCTCATTTGTTTAAAAGGTCATGTCCATGTCCATGTCCAAGCAGACTCATCTTTTGAAAGAATAAAAACCCAGGTATTAACTTATACCACATTTCAATTTTAAGAAAAAGATTTTAAAAGTTCAAAACCTATGTAGTAATTAATAAATATTATATATAAAAGAATCTATTATGTATGTCTCTCTCCAGTCTCTCTCTGAGTCACTAGCATTCACTCGTTGACATCCACCTACTACCATCATTTCTCACAATCACTGTCATCTTCTCTCACGGTTACTGGCATCCACTCGCTACCATCCCCTCTCATAGTCATTGGCATCCACCCCGATTCGAGATCCATGAGTACGACAACTTGTTTGGATTTTTAATTTAACAAAATATCGACAAGAATTGATGAATTATCTAATCAAACTTTAATTTGGAAAATCGACTAACGTCAATAGAGTGCAAATTTGATTATGATGTTTGATTTACCATCAAATTCAGTGTAAATTTGTGAGTTTTTGGCTGTGTGGATTAAAATACATGTAAAATGTTATATGTGATGTTGATCCAAGGGTATATGACAAGTTTTCTTGGATCCGTGACCTTTGGACATTGATCTATTATATGTGATATTGATCCAATAACATGTGACCAATTCTCTTAGATTTGTGATTAACAGACATTTATCGGTTACTTAAGCAAAATGACATGTGAAATTCTTGCATTTATATATGACCTTTGACCGTTGATATATGACCTGTGAACTGTAACGTGTGACCAATAAATTATAACGTATGACCTATGAACATAAATCAATGATTTGTGACCAACTCTATTTGATTTGTGACCTATTAACATTGATACTAGACTCATATAATATGACATGTGACTAATGAAATGTAACCCAGTGGAGTGTAACACGTGACCAGATCTATTTTATTCTTAAAATGTTTACATTTATTTGTGACCTATAACCACTGGATTGTGACATGTGGCCAGTTGTATTTGATATGTAACATATAGATATTTATCCGTGACCTATACACAATGACCTGTGACATTCAATCATGATCCATGACCTATACAATATGATCTTGACCGGTGGAGTGACTAGTGACTAGTTTTTTTTTATCCGTGATCTATATACAATTATTTTCAACCTATGCACAATAACCTGTGACCTATCATCACCATAGGCATCACTAACAAATATCAACATAACATTTGATATACACTCTATAAACATTTGACCATCGCCAATACTACGACAAAACGATTGCAAAAACACCTCAAAAATTACCATAAAATCACTGCGAGACCACCCCCAAGATGAGGTACTAAATCCAATTCACAAAATCATCCAACATCATAATCAATATCAGGTCATAAGATTATAGATTACCCAAATACCCAACAACGCAATCAGAATTCAATTCACAAAATCACCCAACCTGCTTGTGGTAGTGATATAAAAAATGGTGATGGAGATGGTGAGGGATAATTTTGTGGGAGAAGGCTAATTTTCTGGTATCGTCGTCGACTAGGATATTACGCAAGAGCCACCGCGAGTCCTGTATCGACAACCAAACTTGCAAAGTGGCGGGACTGTGAAAGGTTGCGATTGTTGTAGTAGCAGAACTTTGGCGACGGACGACGATCAACAGTGATAAGGTTGAGCCGTGAGGGAGAATGGGAGATGAGAAAGAGAGAGTGCAAAAGTAAGAGCGAGAGAGAGTAATTTTAATTTGAGGAAATTACTTGAAATGTCCACTTTCACATGTCCATTTGTAAAAATGTCCACTTCCACAAATCCTTGCCAAAATGTTCATTTTGGAATATTTTGGACCAAAATATCCCGGTGAACAATTTATGATTTCACACAAAATTACGAGCCCGAGCTGTCCCCGTTTGACATCCCTAGCGACGAACGACGATCAACAGCGATAAGGTTGAGCCATAAGGGAGAATGGGAGATGAGAAAGAGAGAGTGCGAAAGTAAGAGCGAGAGAGAGTAATTTTAATTTGAGGAAATTACTTGAAATGTCCACTATTTGTAAAAATGTCCACTTCCACAAATCCTTGCCAAAATGTTCATTTTGGAATATTTTGGACCAAAATATCCCTGTGAACAATTTATGATTTCACACAAAGACAAGAAATTGACATTTTTACAAAAATTTTATTGGCCAATAAATTTTTGACACATAACCTACCATATTTATTTCAAAAGGGCATATGTCAAATCACAATTAATACTATTTTTCTCATTGACACAAAACGTCGAGAATTATATTTCAAGTATAGAGAAATGTCATGTTCGGAATAAAATGTCATTGTAGATATTTAAAATATCGAGAACAATGTTTGAAATGTTGAGAATATTTAATATTATGATTTGACATGTGTACTTTTTAAAATATAAACGAAATTCAAATATCGAGAATGACATTTGAAATGTCGATCACTTCATTTTAATGTAGCTTCTCGTAGAAGCTACTTCTCAAAATTTGCAGCAAATTGAAAAAATAAATAAATTACTTTTTTTTATTAAAGGCATAATTGACAGTCTAGTGCTAAATTTAAAAAGTGGAAATTTTTAAATTGATACCCATGAAATTAGACATTTTTGAAAATACCCCTTTTAATTTTGATTAAATACCTGATTCATGGTTAAATGAACCTTACATCTTATTTTTGAATTACCATCTTTAAAAATAGGTTGGTGTGTAATTTCCACTTTTTTCATTTCAAAGTGCCGTGCAAGGCCAATTTTATATAAATAAACGCTAATAGGTCTTTTTGTTTTTTAAAAATTTAAGGGGAAAAAATTGACTTTAAACCGCTGCCTTTAATCTATTAAATGCTAATTTATTGTAGTAAGCTGCATCTTGAGCCACCAAGCCCCTATTCTTTGAAAAATAAAATAAAATTGGATGGCTCGGGCCACTAGGTGATCGTCCTTGTATATGAACATGCAATTTATGTTGCAAAACTTGAAAATTGAACAAAATTAAATGTCTAACTTAACAAATTTAAATAAAGTAAACATGTATCAAAATTATGGTCTACTACTAAAAGTAAAAATAACTTTAAAGGAAAAAAAAAAAAAAGAATCATCAACAATCTTCCTCTCACACTTACAATGGTGTATACTTCTTTTTCTTATGTTTTCCTTAGAAAAAGAAAATAAAAGGACCCTTTGGTTGTGACAACACAGTAGATTGACTTGAAGTGACACATTGCCATGAGAGCAGCTATTATAAAAGTCTTATCTCCAATTTAAAAGCAAAACGATCATTAGACAATATTCAAGGAAAAATCGATGAAAGCTCCCAACAAATTGAATTAATTATCTGCTGAAAGAAATTTTGATTTCATAAGCCAAAATATATACTCTAGAATTTAAAGTGAGATCCAAATTAGTAAAACAAGCAGAGTATGTATCTCATCGAAATATATTCAACATCTTAAAGAATACCATGAACCATCAAAAGCATAGCATTAGAAAACCCCACGAACAGTACTCAACAAGATAAGTTTAGCAGTTTATGGTACTAAAGAAATGCATTCACTAACCTCGTTGACAAGAATCATGGAAAAACTTGCAAAGAAAGCATCAAATACTCCAAGATCGGAGTCCAACTCGACACCAAGATTAATAGAATCATGTCATTCTCATCTATTGCAATACATGTCTTGATTTTGTCTACTTAAATCTGTTCAGCAAAATAAAATAAAAAAATCAGTAAATCCTTAGATATTGATTAACCATCAATCTTTTATATTCTTCGACGAAAGTCCCATTTTAATTTTACTCATAAACTACATTTATACAAAAAATATTTTTTGTGTCAGTATATTATTCACACACACCTCGATGATTTCACGAACTCAAATTTAGAATTGTACGCACAAAAAGATGAAGAAATCACAGTTAGATGAAAAAACCAATTGGAAATCGCAACAAGACGAATTGAAGAAAGTTAGAACACAACCCACAATACCTATCGATTAGAAATCACAAGAAGATGAAGAAAGCCAATGCAAATCGCAGCAGGATGAAGAAATTGCGGAATAGTCGTCTCTTTCACCTCTTTTTTACTATTCGGAAAGGAAATGAAAAACCAAAGTAAATAACGTAGATGAAAATGAGAGAGCAAATGTAATTTTTCCATCACATAGAGTATCCCACTTCCCAACACACAATGGACCCTACACGTAGAAAAATTGAATGCAATTGCGTGTGTGATATGAAAATCCTCTGACATGAATGAATTGAAAATTGGGAAGACATTTATGTTAACGGTGTGCGAAACGGCCAATTGTAGCAAATGTTACGGGGCGTCAAAATAGGTATTTCCAAACTATTATTTCCAGAATTTCGATAACAAGCTAACTTTAAAAATTTATCGACAATTGTACGGTAGTCGAATCAATAAATCTTCTATATTCTCTCGAAACTCATTTCGAGAACATCATCATAGACATATTGAATGATCTAAATGAATATCGAAAATACTTAAATGTACATCAAACTTGAGTATTAAAAAATGCGTATAACTCGTCTTTTTTCTTTAAAGAAATAATTATTTTATTAATATTTATTATTTTTTAGCGACAATTTTCTCAATATAATTTACATCATTTTGTTAAAAAAAATTATGTGATATGACATAATTTTTTTTAGAGTGTAAAAAGTTACTTATAAGTTAAAAAAATCACTTCAACTTATTTCAAGGTAATAAAAACTTATAATTGTAAAAGCTACTTATAGGTAAAAAAAATATATTAATTACTCCTCTTATAATTGTAAAAACTACTTATAAGTAAAAAAATATTAACTTAAAATTTTTTAAGTATAAATATTTAGATATATTTAGTTTTTTAAATTAAATATTAATAAAAAGATTACACTATCTAAAATGTAAAAAGTTACTTATAAGTAAAAAAATATTAACTTAAAATTTTTTAAGTATAAATATTTAGATATATTTAGTTTTTTAAATTAAATATTAATAAAAAGATTACACTATCTAAAATGTAAAAAGTTACTTATAAGTAAAAAATATCACTTCAACTTATTTAAAAGTAATAAAAGCTGATAATTCTAAAAGCTACTTATAGGTAAAAAAAAATATGAATCCTTTATATTCTTATAATTGCAAAAGCTACTTATAAGTAAAAAAATATAGTAATTTATAGTAAATAAAAATATTTTTTATTTTATTTAATTTTTTTAAATATCAATCCCTCCTCTTATAATTGTAAAAGTTACTTATAAGTAAAAAAAATATGAACTTACATTTTTTTAAGTATAAACATTTAGATATATTTAGTTTTTAAAACTAAATATTAATAAAAAGATTACATTATATAGAATGTAAAAAGTTAATTATAAGTAAAAAATTGACTTCAAGTTATTTACAAGTAATAAAAAAACTTATAATTGTAAAAACTACTTATAAGTAAAAAAAATATTAATCTCTCCTTTTCTTATAATTGTAAAAGCTACTTATAAGTTACTTTAAATTTTTTAAGTATAAATATTTAGATATATTTAGTTTTTTAATTAAATATTAATAAAAAATTACACTATCTAGAATGTAAAAAGTTAATTATAAGTAAAAAATCACTTTAATTTATTTAAAAGTAATAAAAAGAACTTATAATTGTAAAACACTGCACGGAGTGTTTCTCACTCCATATATGTTTTGTTTTTTTTCCTTTTTTTTTAATACATAAAAGTGATTTCTTATTTCTAAAATATAAAAAGTTACTTATAATTAAAAAAATCACTTCAAGTTATTTAAAAGTAAAATGAACTTATATTTGTAAAAGTTACTTATAAGTAAAAAATATTAACTTAAAATTTTTGAAATATAAATATTTATATATATTTATACTGTCTAAAATGTAAAAAGTTAATTATAAGTAAAAAAAATCACTTCAACTTATTTAAAAGTAATAAAAAAATTGATAATTGTAAAAACTACTTATAGGTAAAAAAATATTAATCCATCATTCTCTTATAACTGCAAAATCTACTTATAAGTAAAAAAATATTAACTTAAAATATTTTAAGTATAAATATTTAGATATATTTAGTTTTTAAAATTAAATACTAATAAAAAGATTACACAATCTAGAATGTAAAAAGTTACTTATAAGTAGAAAAGAATCATTTCAAGTTATTTAAAAGTAATGAAAAAATTTATAATTGTAAAAGCTACTTATATGTAAAAATAGATATTAACTTCAACATCTTTAATTAAATATTTAGATATATGTAATTTTTTAAAATTAAATATTAATAAAAAAATTTACTACAAATAAAAGTTAGAAAAAAATATATGTGCATTGCTCCGTGCACAGAGCAATGTTTGCTCCGTGCACGGAGCATTCTCAAAGGTTGGGCCTTTTTTTTTTTTTTTTTTTTAAATTATGTTTTCGTTTTCATTTTCGGACTCATTACGGGATATCAAATGAAGTCGAAATATTATATTCTTGATATCATTTTGAAGTACTTAGGGCATAATATTACACGTCGTTAACAGTACACGAAACAATCAATCGTAACAAATGTTACGGGGCGTCAAAGTAGGCATTTCCAAACTATTATTTCGAGAATTTCGATAATAAGCTAATTTTAAAAATTCATCGACGATGTACGGTAATCGAGTAAATAAATCTTATATATTCTTTCGAAACTCATTTCGAAAACTATATTATAAACACATCGAATAATCTAAATAAATACAAAAAATAGTTAAACGTACATCAAACGTGTGTGTTAAAAAATACGCATAACTCGTCTTTTTTCTTAAAAAAATGAATTATTTTATTAATGTTTATTATTTTTACTCAACAATTTTCTCAAAAAATTACTTCAAGTTATTTAAAAGTAAAGAAAAAACTTATAATTGTAAAAGTTACTTATAAATAAAAAATATTAACTTAAATTTTTAAGTAGATATGTAGTTATATTTAATTTTTAAAATATATTTTACACTAACACATTTATCTAAATAAAACATGCTAAAAAAAAAAAGATCTATCTTTTCAAAATATTGCTCCGTGCACGAAGCAAATACTCTCAAACAATTTTTTTTTTAACTTATGTTTTTGTTTTCATTTTTGGGCTCATTACAGGATATTAAATGAAGTCGAAATATTACATTCTTAATATCATTTTGAAGTACTCACGGCATAGTATTGCATGTCGTCAATGGTGCGCGAAATGACCAATCGTAGAAAATGTTACGAGGCGTTAAAATAGGCATTTCCAAAGTATTATTTCGAGAATTTCGACAACAAGCTAACTTTAAAAATTCAATCGACGATTGTACGGTAGTCGAATCAATAAATTTTCTACATTCTCTAGAAACTCATTTCGAGAACATATCATGGACTCATCGAATGATCTAAATGAATATCGAAAATAATTAAACGTACATCAAACGTGTGTGTTAAAAAATGCGTATAACTTGTCTTTTTTTAAAAAAAATCAATTATTTTATTAATATTTATTATTTTTTCTCGACAATTTTCTCAAAAATTACTTCAAGTTATTTAAAAGTAAAAAAAACTTATAATTGTGAAAGCTACATATAAGTAAAAAATATTAACTTAAATTTTTAAGTAGATATGTAGTTATATTTAATTTTTAAAATATATTTTACACTAACGGATTTATCAAAATGAAATTTGAAAAAAAAAATAGTGAGAGATCTATCTCTCCGTGTTGCTTTCCGTGCACAGAGACACTTTAATATTTTTTTTGGGAATAAGGAGACAGTTCTTTTTGCTACAACACGCAACTTTTCATACCTCCCACCAACTCTCATCTCTCCACTCCGTGTTGAACCACTTCTATTATATAAGTAAAAAATACTTTTATGTAAAAAAATATTAAAAAATAAAACATGCTAATAATAAGACAAAAATTATTTCTGAAATTTTAAAATTACTTATATAAGTAAAAAAATTCGTTTAAAGTTATTTAAAAGTAAAAAAATAGTTATAATCGTAAAAGCTACTTTTAAGTAAAAAAATATTAACATAAATTTTTAAGTAGATATTTAAAAATAAAGGAATCACTTTTATGTAAAAAATTATTTCAAAAAATATTATTACTAATAAAATTATAGTATACTGTTGATAGTTGATAGTGTGAGAAAATAGAGAAAGAGTGTCAGATTCAAAGCAATGGAGAAAATTATTTTAAAAAAATATTATTACTAATAAAATTATAGGATATGGTTGATAGTTGATAGCATGAGAAAATGAAGAAAGAGTGTCGGATTCAAAGTAATGGAGAAATATTGCGGTCGAAGTGGCATAGCCGTGAAATGGCGTGTGAAGAAATTGCTACAGTGTATTTGAATGGAATAATTTACTATTGCCAAACTCGTTTCAAACCGGTTTAATGTGAAAACCAGTGTACAAAAATAAATAATAAACCTCAGATTCTCTCTTTTAAGGTAAAGAGGGATATATCCCATCTTCTTGCAGCCGTCTTCTTTGATGGTGGGTGTGTGTGTTGAGAGAGGGAAGAGCCGAGAGAGAAAGAGACGTCTGAAAGGTGAGGGACAACCAGCTTGGTGGTTGTTGGAGTGTGTCCACCGTTGTTGCTTCTTCTTCCCATTACCGCCACTATCCTTTCTCATTTGTGGGGTTTGAGAGGGCTCGGGGCAGTCCAAAGTACAGTGGAAGTTTTAGGTCGAGACGAGGTAAATCGGTGTTCGTTTAATTGTTTTCTGAGTCCGGAATCAAGATTTATCGAGGAATTTCCGCGACACAACCTTTGCTCTCTTGTGTTAGCGTTCCAATAATTGAACCATTATTTTCAAAATATGGTCAGTGGCGAATCCAGAATTTTAATTGAGCACGGGCAGTCGTTGACTGTCGACGGTCGCAATAATAACCAATGCCGTGAGTTGAAATTACTTAGCCCCTGTTTGACCCCCATTATTTGGATTTATAATGGCGGAATATTCTTTTTTTTTTTTTGAAAAATTTATTGTTGTAAAAGAATGAAGAGTTTTCGTTTTACGTGTAATATTATTTTATTGAAGACTGTGTGATTGAAAATAGAAAAGTAAAAATTTTAAATTAAATTGATAAGTATTAAAGAGGGCCAAACTGGGGCTTATATTGTAGTTCGAATAGTAAGTGTGAGTGTACGTTATCTACCAGTGTAATAATGTTTATTAAGTAAAAATTTGAAGTTTGAAAAATGGTCCAATTATTTACTTTCTTGGTTCAATTTGCTGATAATTTCAGTTTAATAGGAAAAAAGTGACTATTTTAATAATCTCACTGTAAGGTCGAATTTTATTTTCCTAAAAATGGCGGATGTATATCTTTAGTTGATAAAAGAATATATAGATTTTGTTGCTTTCATTGTCAACAACCACCAATTGCCTTAGTGGTCAAATCGTGCATGATTTTAATGGAGATCACATGTTCGAATCTTCCATCTGCACCAATTTTAATGCCTATTTACTTCAAAATGGTGAAAATTTTTAAACTAAAATCATTTCAAAAGGGATTGCAAGAGTTGAGAGTCGAACCAAAAACACCCTTACATTTCTATGGTGCTCTAACCAGCTGAACAACAGTAATTTGGTGTGAAACAAAGGAAATCACAGAAATATATCTAAAACGATGAATACTTCGACAGCCAAAAAAATTGAGTTCCAGCGAATCCAGCACAAACGGCCGTGGGGGCTCGCCAGTTGCTGGTTATATGGTGATTAGTGCAAACTCAAGTCATTTGTCAACAACCCATTCAAGAAAAAACGTAAGTAAATAGAGAACCATCAAATTTCCTTTAAGAATTGAATTAGATTAATAAACAAATTATTGGCCCATAATTACCTTCGAAAAACTACAATAACTATAACCAAAACTGAAGCCATCCACCAACTGCTATCAAATGTTGTTAGCTTCCCTACTTCTCTTCTTACCCTTCGTCTCACTTTATAGCTCGTCTCTGTTGGAAAATTTTTATCAATTGGGGCCACACATGTATATGATTAAAGTGTGAATTGCTATCTTATAGTTTGTGTCCATTAAAGTGATCCAATGAATTTAATTTTGGACTAATGGTTATCAATTATTATGGGATTAAAGTGTGAGGCCGGGTAGTTGTTTTAAATTGATGAGGGGCCAATTTAAAACAAATAAAAGATGATAATTGTCTAGCAATTATTTATTATGGGGTCATGGTCCCCAATTGTCGTGATTTTTCCATAACCTCTGCATCCCTATCAACAGAGAGTTTTTCAAGAATTCAAAAGGAAAATTACGAATCAATTGGAAGATTGTAACCCGTTCAAAATCAATTACAATTATGGATCAAGGTACACTTCCGCTTTCATTTTGTTCTCTTTGATTCAACGTGGATAAATTTATGAAAGGATTAAATTGGATTATTAGTTCCTTTCAAATCTGGAAATCTGGATTAAAATTTATCAAGTGGTATCCGGAGCCACTTCATTGTTGAATCTTTGAGAAATTTTGGGTTATTTGATCTTCTTCACGTTATTATTCAGAATCTGGCATGATATTTGGATCAACTGTATGAGAAATAAGGCACTGTAATTTCCTACTTAACTTTCTGAAAATCGAATTTTCTTACATATGTTGGTCAATGATGGGTTGTGATTTTACAGTTCTTATTTTTGCTTATATGAATAGTTCAAGCTTTGGAACATGGATAAAAATATAGAACCAGTTTGTTTGGAATCCTCAACTGTGATTCTTGCATCCTATGGTGAAATTCACAAATTGGACTAAAGAAAAGGAAATCAAATCAGTTTTTTGTTTTTGAGGAAATTGCTGGGCATAATATTGAATTTAGAAGTTGCTGTGTTTGATTTTTTTTTTCGGTTTTGGCTGGGTTGTTGGTGGTGCCCATCGTTTCCGACAGCGCTGTTGGTGGTGCAGATCGCTGCACCACGCAGCGCTGCTGTTGGCAGTGACATTTCGTTGCTGCTGTACTGTGCTGGTGCAAGGCTGCGCCGGCGCTGGAGAGGAGAAAGAGCAAAAAAAAAAATTACGGTTTTTGGGTGAATTTTGGGGACGGGGGCTTCAGGTGCAATTTGGATAATTTTAGGGACCAGCTTGCAATTATTAATTAGGTTAAAAAAATTTAAGGATTCAGCCCCTGTAATTTAGAATTCATCCAATTGGGCCTTTTAAGTTACGGGTTTAATAATTCAGCCCCATAAGTTTGAAAAGTAATTAATTTGGGCCATTTAACTTCTGAATTTTGCAATTAAAGCCCTCAATGTTCATAATTAATTAAAATTGGCCCCTAAAGTTTCAAAATTTTCAAAATTTTAACCCCTAAAGTATTGAATTATTAACCCTAAGGACCCTAAAGTCTCCATAGGAATCTATTGATGCAAATTGGGGTTTCTTTTTCTCAAATTTCGGTACTAATACTTCTTTAAAAGGTATTAATTAAAGTTTAATTAATTGGGACAATCTAATTCAAAATTTTGGTAATCATTAATAAAAACTTAAGGTTGTCTAGCATTTTAAGTAAACTAATTGAAATAATATGTCACCAAAGTGACCTCTTTTGTATAGATTGGTTTGTTTAGGATGCTTGGATGTTGTATGTGTGTCTTTTCATGCGGAAATTAGCTGGCCCAAAGGAAGGTCAATATCTGACCGAATTACATACACACTTGTGGTGATAAATGTGTAACAATTATAATGTTTCCATGTGAATAATAAATCAATCCAAAGATGGGTTTATTATTTGACAGGAGTTATTGTCAATATTTGATCACTACACTGAGAGTACCACTTGCAATTAATATTACTATCCAAAGACTTGATGTTGATGTTGCACTAGGTATCTTGAGATGAGATTTACCATTGTTTGAATTTATCAATTATTAAATGTGGATATTAAATCGAGCATAATTAATCATTTTATTTATTTATTTTGTTCTCTCTACAGCTAGCTCATCTGCTACTATATCTGTCAATATTAACTCTATTCTCATACTTAATGGGACAAATTTCAAGGATTGGAATGAGAACATATTGATTGTTCTTGGCTGCATGGATCTAGACTTTGCTCTTCGGACCGAGCAACCTACTCCTCTTACAGAAGAAAGTTCACCTGATGAAAAGAGGAACTTTGAGAAGTGGGATCGCTCAAATCGCATGAGTCTAATGATCATTAAGCGCAGCATTCCAGAAGCTTTTAGAGGTGCAGATACCGAAGAGGTATCTAATGCCCAGGAGTTCCTTGATGAAATTGAGAAGCGTTTTGCGAAAAACGATAAGGCTGAAACAAGCACTCTTTTGCAGAGCTTGATTTCAATGAAATATAGAGGCAAGGGGAACATAAGAGAGTACATCATGGAGATGTCTCACATTTTTTCGAAACTTAAAGAACTAAAGCTTGAGCTGTCTGATGACTTGCTCGTCCATTTGGTATTGATCTCACTTCCTGCACAATTCAGTCAATTTAAGGTCAGTTATAACTGTTAGAAGGAGAAATAGTCTCTAAATGAGCTCATTTCATATTGTGTGCAAGAGGAAGAAAAGTTGAAATAAGAAAGGACTGAAAGTGCTCACTTGGCAAGCACTTATAAGGATAAGGGCAAGAAAAAGAGGAAGGAATATGAAGCTGCTCATAAAGGTCCAGCACAAAAGAAAAAGACAAAGGAACTTGTTTCTTTTGCAACAAAACTGGATATGTGAAGAAGGATTGTGCCAAATATCGCGATTGGCGTGCAAAGAAAGGTACACTTCTTACTTTGGTCTGTTCTGATGATAATTTAGCTTCAGTACCTAGAAACACTTGGTGGATAGATTCTGGTGCTACTACTCATATAAGTGTTTCTATGCAGGGCTGCCCGAACTACCGAAAGCCAAGTAATGGTGAAAGATACATTTATGTGGGTGATGGCAAATCGGTGGAAGTTGATGTAATAGGCACTTTTAGGTTGTTATTAAGAACTGGTTATTATTTGGATTTGAAAGACACTTTCGTTGTACCGTCTTTTAGACGGAATTTAATTTCTGTTTCTTCGTTGGACAAATTAGGTTATTGTTGTTCATTTGCAAACAATCAGTTTAGTCTTTTCTTAAATTCAAATGTTATTGGTACTGGTTTGTTATCTACATATGATAACCTATATTTGCTTGATATTATTGCATCATATAATGAAACCTTGCATGTGGAATCACGTGGTACTAAACGTAAATTAAATAAAGAAAATTCAGCAAAATTATGGCACAAGCGCTTAGGTCACATATCAAAAGTTAGAGTTGAACGACTTGTGTTAGATGGTATTTTAAATTCCCTTGATTTTAAGGATTTTTATGTATTTATTGATTGTATCAAGGGAAAACAAACCAAAACAAAGAGATTAGGTGCTAACAGAACTTCGGATATCTTATAATTGATACATACAAATATTTGTGGACCATTCGCTACGGCTTTTTGGAATGGTCAACAATATTTTATATCATTCATAGACGATTACTTACGTCATGGGTACCTATATCTCATTCATGAAAAGTCTAAGTCACTGAACATGTTCAAAATTTTTAAAACTGAGATTGATAATCAACTCAACAAAAGGATAAAGAACGTTAGATCTGATCATAGTGGTAAGTACTACGGCAGATATGACGGATCAGGTGAACAATGTCCAGGACCATTTGCCAAATACCTAGAGGAATGTGGAATCGTCTCTCAATACACTATGCCAGGATCACCTAGCATGAATGGTGTAGCTGAAAGACAAAACAGAACTCTTAAAGACATGGTAAGGAGTATGATTAGTCATTCAAACTTACCAAAATCACTCTGGGGAGAGGCATTAAAGACCGCAGCTTATATTCTGAATAGAGTACCAACTAAGGCTGCTGCTAAAACACCTTATGAGCTTTGGATAGGCAGAAAGCCTAGTCTAAGGCATTTTCACGTTTGGGAATGTCCAGCTGAGGCTAGGCCTTATAGGCCACATGAAAAGAAATTGGACTCCAAAACAGTAAGCAGCTACTTTATTTGCTATTCTGAACGATCTAGGGACTACAAATTTTATGATTCCACACTTAAGTCAATTTTTGAAACGGGAACTACAACATTTTTTGAGGATGTTGAGTTTGGAGGGTGAAATAAGGCTAGAGACATTGTCTTTAAGGAAGAAGTTGAGGGAGAATCAGTCTCGATTCCTACTATTACTTTTGACAATATACAGGTTTTTATACCTGTCATTGATTAAGAAGTATATCCAGAACCTCAGAAAGACAATGTTGAAGAACTTCCCACCAAAAATGAGGTAATTATTCCAGAAGTGCAAACTCAACAATCTCAAGAACCAATGCCATTAAGAAGATCCACGAGAGAAAGGAAAAAATGCTATTTCGGATGATTTTATTGTATTTCTCCAAGAACATAAGGAAAATAATGGAATGATGGAAGATGATCCAATCAATTTTCATCAGGCCATGCACGGTTTTAACTTTCGACAATGGATTGATGCCATGAATGAGGAGTATAAGTCTATGCAAGACAATAAAGTTTGGGATCTTGTCCCATTACCAGAAGGTGTGAAGCTCATCGGTTGCAAATGGATTTTTAAAACCAAACAGGATTCGAAAGGTAATGTGGAAAGATATAAAGCGCGTCTTGTGGCTAAAGGCTTTACCCAAAAGGAGGGCATCGACTTCAAAAAGACTTTCTCTCCAATTTCAACGAAAGACTCTTTCAGGATAATTATGGCACTTGTTGTACATTTTGACCTTGAGTTACATCAGATGGATGTTAAGACGGCGTTTCTCAATGGCGACATTGACGAGACGATCTATATGGTGCAACCAGAAAACTTTGTGTCTGGAGACCCGAAGAATATGGTTTGCAAACTAAAGAAATCCATTTATGGGCTCAAACAAGCTTTCCGTCAATGGTACCACAAATTTCATCAAGTAATTATCTCATTTAGTTTTGAGATGAATGCTGTTGATGATTGTGTGTATCACAAGTTCAGTGGGAGTAAGCATATTTTCCTGATTTTGTATGTTGATGACATACTGCCTGCCACTAATGATATAGGCATGTTGCACGAAATCAAGAGATTTTTATCAAGGAATTTTGAGATGAAAGATCTTTGTGATGCCTCTTTTGTATTAGGGATTCAGATACATTGGGATCGCTCTCGAGGTATTCTTAGATTGTCACAAAAGAGCTATATCGATAAAGTACTTAAGAGGTTTGACATGTAAGACTGCAAACCAGGTGACACCACTGTCGCTAAGGGAGACAAATTTAGTCTCAAACAATGCCCGCAAAATGACCTTGAAGTTAAGGAAATGTAGAAGATTCCATATGCATCAGCTATTGGGAGTCTAATGTATGCTCAAGTTTGTACACGTCCAGATATAGCATTTATTGTTGGAATACTAGGCAGATATTTAAGCAACCCTGTAATGGATCATTGGAAAGCAACCAAAAGGGTTATGAGGTATTTAAAGAGAACAAAGGATTATATGCTCACATATAACAGATCGGATCAGTTGGAGATCATACGTTACTCCGATTCTGATTTTGCTGGATGCCAAGATAGTAGAAGTTCCGCATCAGGCTATATCTATCTGCTAGCTAGAGGAGCTATTTCCTAGAAGAGTGCCAAGCAGACACTCATAGCTTCTTCTACCATGGCTGCAGAGTTTGTAGCATGCTATGAGGCATCTAACCAAGGAATATGGCTGCGAAATTTTGTCACTGGGCTATGCATTCTGAACGGCATAGAAAGACCACTAAAGTTATATTGTGACAATAACTCGGCAATTTTGTATTCCAACAACAACAGGAGCACATCTAAGTCAAAACACATTGACATTAAATTCCTGATCGTGAAGGAAAGAGTACAGAGTGGACAAATTTCCATAGAGTACATTGGAACGAACTCCATGATTGCAGATTCGCTTACTAAGAGATTTCCACCCAAGGTCTTTCATGAGCACACTGCTCGTATGGGTGTCACATTTATTGAGGATATCTTATTTTAGTGGGAGTTTATATTCTTATTGCCTTATGTTTAATTGGACGCATTTGTGTATTTGGATATTTTTCTGTACAGAAATAAAGCATTCAGTTCATTTCACTCTGTTATTATATTCAGTATTGATATCACTTAAGATATAAGGTTGGACCAGTTGGAAATATACATGTTTGGATCACATAACATGTAATTTCCACGCTACGCTCCCATGATTGATCTATGTCATTTGGTTGTATGGGTGTACATGACCATTGATGGATTTAGTCACGTTAAGTGTGACGAAAATCGCTTTGATCCTACATCAATATGACTAATGGACGAGATTGTTTGGAAATACCCTTAATTATGATAGCAAAATTTGAGCTCATAAGGTTGTGCACATTTAAAAGATTATATGTATGGCCCAGTGGGAGATTGTTGGAAAAATTTTATCAATTGGGGCCACACATGTATATGATTAAAGTGTTCGTTGCTATCTTATAGTTTTTGTCCATTAAAGTGATCCAATGAATTTAATTTTGGACTAATGGGTATCAATTATTATGGGATTAAAGTGTAGAGGCCGGGTAGTTGTTTTAAATTGATGAGGGGCCAATTTAAAACAAATAAAAGATGATAACTGCCTAGCAGTTATTTATCATGGGGTCATGATCCCCAATTGTCGTGATTTTTCCATAACCTCTGCATCCCCATCAATAGAGAGTTTTTCAAGAATTCAAAAGGAAAATCACGAATCAATTGGAAGATTGTAACTCGTTCAAAAACAATTACAATTATGGATCAAGGTACACTTCTGCTTTCATTTTGTTCTCTTTGATTCAACGTGGATAAATTTATGAAAGGATTAAATTGGATTATTAGTTCCTTTCAAATATGGAAATCTGGATTAAAATCTATCACTCTCCACTATCAATTTCTCCACTCTTCCTCTTCTTTTTCTTCTTCTATTTCTTTTCTTTTTTCTCTTGCTCGGGCACTCCATTTTCCAAATTGATAATCTCTGACATCGCTTCGTCACTTCTCTGACCAATCTTGGAATATTTCTTGTTTCCTTCATCTAGGCTCGGCTTGGTAGCATCTTGAGCGTTTCTTTTCTCCCAGTCTCTGCGCAATTTCTGAACCCTTTTCATATCAGGATAATGTATGTTCTTTTAGAGGGGTGTCCCCTATCTAGAGTTTGATGGAATTTAAAGCATAAATTGAGGTGTCCTCAATTTAGATTAAAATTTAATTCATTAAAATGTAGGTGTCCTTAATCTGGATTTTTAGAAATACTTATAAATTTAGGTGTCTTCAATATAGAATTTAATAGGTACTTTAGAAATTTAAGTGTCCTCGATAACTAATTGATTTAAAAGGATTTCATTAATTAGATAGATTTTGAAAGATTTCAAGCTATAAATATAAATACAAAAAATCTGTAATAATTTTATCTCAAACCTAAAAATTTCACAACTTCTCTCTCTCCCCCCCCCCCCCCCCTCCTCCTCCCCAATGTAAACAGTTTTTCTTCTTCTCCCTCTATTTTTCCACAATTCTGATTTTTTCTTATTGAAGAGATACTACTAATTTTTTTTCTCCCTTTCTTGCATTCTGTTGAATATGTGGGTAAAACAATTTTTTTCGAAAATTTGTAATGATCCATTACATAATATTTATGAACTAAACGTAAAACTATGATAATCTTGAAAAGAGCATATGCACTCTCCATTTTTCTTGAATCCTATTGCGTCTGGATTTTGAGTAAGCCATGATTCGAGCAGATCAAAAAAGAACTGTAGAAATTTTAGCCAAATCCACTAAAATCTATAAAATCTATTAAAATCTACAAAATAAAAATTCATTCAAATCTTATAAAATTTATTAAATTCTATAAATACCATACAATCAATGAAAATTTATAAATATTAAAAAATCTATTAAACTCTGAATTGAGGAAACACTCATTATATTCTACGTGTGCTTTTAATTTATCTCTAGTTTTTTTAATTTGATTATGTGATTTCGCTGCTACACGATTTGCTTCCCATTTCTAATGTTTCTGTTTTTTAATCATAAAGGGGACTTGTTAAATTCACCTTTTATTTTGATAATCTTGCTTAATACTGATTTCTGAGGATTCTAGAAAAAAAATGAAAATAGGATGCGATGTGTTTAATGGTACAATGACGGTGAAATATTGCTTTTCCTCTTTCAATGAACAAAATAGAATTGAATTTCATTAAACAAAAGAGAGAAAATAAAGGAATATAATTGCTAGGATTTTTTTGCCTTTTTTGCATGAACTTGATTGCGCTGGCTTTGTTTCCGAGTATAACGCTGAATTTTTGAAACTTTGCAAGAGTGTTGAGTGCACAATTCGAGCTAGGTATCTTGTACAATTTGGAGCATCAGCTAAGTGGTAAAAGTGTGAACGGAGCTATGTGCAGATTTGTATTCAGTACATTTGCTCATACATTCTCCGATTCAGCAAAGAAGTTGACAATCTACAACTTTCTGATACATGCTCGTGGGCAGAGGCTTTTTCTGGTCTGCAGACTTTTGGAGGAAAACAATGAGTAGATAACTAAATAACATATCACTAAAGGCTGCCAGCACAATTCCAGTAGTATTGCTATGAAAATCTCAAGTTATCGAGATTTCATTACATAAATCATTGTTTATGAACATCAATTCACAATATTGCCTAATAAATCTCAAACTTGAAAGTACACTCCGACCTCCAATAGTTCCCAGGATGTAACGCTCCAAATTTTCATCAACACTAGAGCATCACCAAAACTCACTTTCTTTATTTTAAACACCAAACTGTAAGAATAAAATTCTTCAATAAATAAAATACTAGATCATTCGTAAATTTAATTTAAATCATGGAAAATGTATCTTTAAATATATGATCAAATAACAATTTAAATAACGTGTTTTCAAACAAAATTTGACTAATAAATTTAAGGGCTGTAAAACTTATTTTTTTAATTTTTCGAATAAATTTAAGGGCTGTAAAATTTATTTTTTTAATTTTTCGAACACCTCTTGGCAGTTTGCATCACCATTTCGCCACAAATCCAATCGATCCACACAAACCTGAAATGTTAAAATTGAAAGGAGTGAGTAATTTATATCCAGTAGGATACGTGCATCCAAATAATACGATAACTTTTAAAACATGAATTCATAACATTCCATACCATCATTTCATCAAGAGCAATCGAATGCTCTAGCACATTTGAGAAGACCCGAATGCGATCTCACATTTCATTTCATTTCATTTCATTGGGACCCGAAAGTCAAAACATTTCATTTTATTTCATTGGAACCCGCAGGTCAATTAGCATTTCATGAGATAAATCATGTCAAAAAAATTACAATGTTGAAAGGATGGAGCAACTTGCACATAATATCCTACCTCATTCGATCAAATGAATTTTGAAAGACAAGATCCAAGAACCATGCTCCAAATTTTTGTTTTCTGCCTACACGATTGTTTGCCGTATATGTACATATATTAGACGAAAATAAAGAGGCAAGGGAGGTTGGTAGAATATGAATGCAATAGAGGTTTTATGCTGAATTTAAATAATGAATCACAAACTAAAGAGGTGGGGTTCCTGCCAAACGTAGGTGAACGTCATTAGTATTTATAGGCAGCATAAAATAGTTGATTAGGATAAAGATTATATTTAGATAAATTATTTCTAGCCAAAATTGCAGTAAGGGGATTGGAAGAGACGTGCTAGCAAAGTGATAGGATTAAAACAAAAATAAATTGCATTGTATATAACATAAAACAAGTTTTGCCAAATTATGTAAAATGCACGTGTACACTAACATAAGAAAAGCTGATTTTTTGCTATAGTGGATGTCAAATTGGAAAGGCAGAAGTGGATATGATTCAATCATTTTCAAATTATAAACGTGATTATTATATAACAAAATATTATAAAATTGTGCTAATTATCTTAAAAGATGCAACCTCTTGCTAATCACATGTACACATAGGAGAAACTAACTTTAACTGGGGCATTGAATCTTTTTTCAAAAGCCCAAAATTGTGCATTACCATTAATGTGGCATATTATGAAAATTTTACTTAATATATATATATATATATATAGTCACGGGGAAAATGATTATATTAAATAAATAATAGATGCGACATTGATGAGATTAATATAGAAGGACATGATAATTTCACGAATGAAGCACGTGGTGTTACAAAATCCAAACCCTTAAAATAAATTTATTCTAAAATTTTAGGGGCGTTACACAGGATGCATCGGAAAAACTCTTTGCTCAAAAGAGTCAAAACAACTAATTTTGATGATCTCACGACAATTATCCTTTTAAAAAACAATAAAACATTGACAACGATTCTATTGAACCAATTTCTGACAAAAAATCAGAACACTGGGGTGAAATACTGATTGCCTGCAAAATCAATTGGCAACAAATTTCTGGTTTTGAACCCACATCTTGCTAATTAGGATTTCTAGTTGGGGTTAATTCAAAGGTGTGTTCCAATTAACAGAGTAATTTTGCCACATTTGATTTCTGTTATCCTCATCTAGTTTTCCATCCATTTGGAGTGATGGATTGGTAATTATATAGAAAGATGAGTAAGTATTGGCTAACCCATTAAAGACGAGTGAATAAGTAGTAACAATGTTAAAGTACTTCAATGTGTGTTGATTAAATTTACTCATTGACGTTACTAGCAGAACAAATAAATTGCAATATAGTTCTCTGACCTTCTATCTATGTGGACATGCATCCCTAACTTTTAAATATCAACAATTTCACTATCAACCTTGTGATTTTGTAGCCTTTTTTGGGATACAACGAATCCAAGTTAGGGTTAAAATAATATAAAAGAGAAATGAAAATAAAGAAAAACAAAATGAAAAGAAAATATAATACATAATCTTCTCCCATCTCCGCCCTTCTTTGCTTCTCAATTTTGTCATCTAAAATTAGTAAATAATACACGAGAATTTAAGATAACTTTTATAACTGTGAATTAACCTCATATTGAGAACGATCAAATAGTCATTGAAGATGAAGTTAAACAATTCTAATCTTTTAAGTCTCGTTAATGTACACGACTCAAAAAGTTCGAGCAGCTCTCATTAAAATCTTTATTGATATACACGAGACATGGTCAACAAGTTGATGGGGAAATAGTCGAGGGGCCTTCCTGATGCGAATCCGGTTAGCAAGGTCGCTATCGAACCCACAAGAATTGACACGGGATCCCAAAAATGATCAAGGTTTAGGAATCGACCCGCAAAAGTGAACTAAGCAACCGAACGTATATGAAACAAACGACCTCTTAATCACAAAATCTTGAAATCTCATCCTGATTTGTGGATTTGAATTCCAAAATAATGAATTAAGCAACAAAGGTATATTAAACCAATGACCTCTTAATTACACAATAACGAAATTGCACTCGATAATTTTAAACGCCACAAGAAAATTAATCCCTTGATAAGTTCGACCCGTTCATTGAAGAACAAAGTTTGAAAGGAGAAAATCTCAATAATTCATTATCAAAAGTCTTGTATTACAATGTAGAAAAATAAACATATTTATACTAAAGCCTAGAATAAAGTTTAAATGAAATAAAATTCTAGAATACCTAGAAATCTATTAAAATCGGAAATAGAGTCCTAAGATATCTAAATTACCAAAAATAAGAAATTGAACCAAAATAAAACTTCTTCATATCACATTAGACCCTCCCTCTTCAAGAGGATTCGTCCTTGAATCCTGATCCAAGTTATAGCCTTTACTTTCAATCAACTCAAGCACATGAAATGGCCCATCACCTCTCGGATGCAATTTGGACCTCTTTTGACATCAAACTCTAGGGACTCGGCCCTTTAAACCACGAGCTCGGCTCGGACTTGTGGCGAGCCGAGCTCGTGTTTTTTTTTTAATTTTTTTTTAATTCAATTTTTTGGACGAGCTCGTGGGCTCGTCAAAACGGCTCGTGGGCACAAGGCCCAGGAGCCGCTCGCAGGCTCGGCTCGGCCCACGAACTGAGTTTTAACGAGCCGAGTGGTCGAGCCAACGATCCGCTCGGCCCGTTTGACATCCCTATCGAACTCTGCTCTTTTGAATGTAGACCCAATCACTCTTACACAGATCAAAGTGTGTACGCCTTGACACTTTCTTTTTGCCATTTTGTGATGCTCCAAGAATAATTTCAGCTGATAAATCACTGTTCATTTTCATGCTTTACTCGGCCCAGGTGATGTTGACAATATTACTTCCACTGGATGCATGTTTCCCAACATATCGACTTTGTAGCTCAACTCCTTGCATATTAATTCCTTCCATTGCTTTTGAAATTCCTTCATCACCTTAGGGATACAAAATCAATCTTCGGTAATATAGTGATGTCCAAACTAAAATGTGGTTGTTGTTGAATTGTATCCACGATTTGGTAATTAATGCCCAGATTGTAAGAGATTCTAATTGAATTAATTTTTGGAATCAAGTAGTCGTGAACCTGCAAAACAAATTTATCTAAAATAGGGAGGGAAATGTTAGTGTTCGCCAACGCCTCATCAATTTTAACCTCCTCTTCATGCAAGTTCACTCCCAACTCCTTTTTGATCTCCAAAGACTCTATTTCATTTTCATCCCATGACTCCACTTCTATTTTAACCACTTCGCCTCTTTCACTTTCTTGTGGTTCATATTCTTTTTTCTCATAATCAACCACTCTACTAAATTCTTCTATTACTCTCTTGCTCCTTCCGTTCCTTCGGATGATTAATTTGAGACCTAAGAATGTCGAGAATCTCGAAGAATTCCTGTTTATAATCCAACCCAACACTCTTACTTGATGTACTACCCGCACACTTAGCGGAAGATGTTTTCTTCTCCACTGGATAATCCCCATAATATTTCCTAGGCATCTCCCTAAACTCCCGTTCACGCCGATCTCTCATATCCCTTCCTTCGAACCTATCATATTTATTCCTCAATCCCCGTGCCTCATCAGTACCACAACCATATATATATGCATCACACAGTTTAATTCTAGGTCCCCGTCTCCTAACATTTTGCACCTCATCACGTTGATCCCTATGCAACTTAGCCAATTTCGAATCAATCCTATCCATCTTATTTTCCATATTCTCAATCATCATCTCAAACCGCCTCATCATTTTTTCCGACATTTTTTTTAACCCTCAATTTATTTTCTGCCTCACAAATTTTATTAGGAATCATACAAATTTGGCTTTTTCCTTCTGTTGTTCTCACCACTCAGCCTTTTACCACTCAAACTTTCTTCAAAGCGCTTCAAGAACAATCAAAACTCAACCAGGAGTCATTCTCGCATAAGTCAAACCAAATGGGATTTTCTGACCTTAAAGACTCAAGACAAATTTTGAATTGGACTCAAAAGGAATTATAAAAGATTTTTTTTATTTTTTGGAGGGACTCAATTTTTTTATGAACAGTACCGCATACGTGAACAGTACCGTGAACAAATTTTTCTTTTTTTTAAGCACAAACACAATTAAACTACCTAAGATTTTAGATCTAAGACTCCACAAACTAAAAAAAATTACAAAAACTCGAAGAACACAAAAATAATAAAACAAAGACTCAATAAAAAAATAAAAAGATATAACCTTGATCTTAGAGCCTTTGCTCTGATACCAAATGATGCAAACTCGGTTAGCAAGGTCGCTATCGAACCCACAAGAATTGACACCGGATCCAAGAAAGCCCAAATACGACCAAGGTTTAGGAATCGACCCGCAAAAGTGAACCAAGCAACCGAACGTATATGAAACGAACGACCTATTAATCACACAATCTTGAAATCTCATCCGGATTTGTGGATTTGAATTTCAAAATAGTGAATTAAGCAACCAAAGGTATATTAAATCAATGACCTCTTAATTACACAATAACGAAATCACACCCAGTAATTTTAGACGCCACAAGAAAATTAATACCTTGATAAGTTCGACCTGTTCATTAAATAACAAAGTTTGAAAGGAGAAAATTTCAATAATTCATTATCGAAAGCCTTGTATTACAATGTAGAAAAATAAACCTATTTATACTAAAACATAGAATAAAGTTTAAATGGAATAAAATTCTAGAATACCTAGAAATCTATTAAAATTGGAAATAGAGTCCTAAAATATCTAAATTACCAAAAATAAGAAATTGGACCAAAATAAAACTTCTCTAGATCACATCACTTCCCTTTGAAGTCTCCATCGATGACGAATGCTATCAACCCTTGTTCAACCATATGTGATCAAGTGCAAATTTGATGTGGGATCAAATCGAAGAGATTGTTACCCAAAATATCAAGGTTTGGGGTTGTAACCATTTGCTGTCTTAATGTCGTTGTTACATGTTCGCATAACCAAAAGATGACCTCTGTTCGAGCAAAACCAACGTAATTATTACCAATTAATTACATTGATAATGAGACCATTCTCGAGGTAAATATTTTTGCAAATTTGACGATTAAATTAAATTATCTATTTTCTTATGATGCTAAATTTGTAAGAATCGATCAATCTACAGAGCAGATAAATATATAATCTAAATAAAAAATATGGATAAAAATCTTAAGGACTAAAATAGAAAAAGAAAAAAATATATAATTTAAATATTTTTAAGGCAAATAATCAACTCATTTTTACTTTTTATGCATAGGAGGGGGCGTATATCTAATAATTTACTATATTAATGAGGTAATAAATTATTTAAGATTCAAATAACAAATATTTTGTGCTCCATTTTAATTTTAGCTCATGTTTGGCAGCCATTCTTAGCCAAATTTTAGACAAATTCTTACCGTTTATATAGTGTGCGTGTTAGTGAGCCAACCGTTATTTTTGACTGAATTCAATGAAATGGCCAATATGCCCTTAGAACAAAATTCATTCTTCTTTAAGGAATGACGATTCAGTAAAATTCACCTTGTACAGTCAGAAATTAAAACACAGTTAGGTTCTAATGATCATTTCAAACGGGTAAAAAACTTATTAATATCTAAGCATAATGCCAACCAGACAACCGCTTAATATAATTTTCTCTTTCTTCTTTTCAACTACACAATTTTCAATAAAATAATATTACACGTAAATTCAAATTTTTTTCTCATTTTAAACCATGCATTCTCTAAAAAAATTATCATTCTAAAATATATTTTTCCCAAGATCTCAGTAAAATGAAACCCAATCAAGGGCTAAATCTCATGTAATACATAAATTAATGACTTCTTGATACATGATGCTTATGATTAGATAATGAGATTTTTGCCCCCAGGGCACATCTCCAAGTGGTAAAAGGGGAGGGTGGAGAAATCCAGCTTTGCTTGAAGCTGCTGCGTCAAGGGTTCGAATCATGAAATATGGATTTGGCTCTTGAGTAAGTGCAAGTGTACAAGCAGTCTTCCACCCTGTACCCTTGGAGGCATAACCTGCGATTTACCTCCCTCACGATACTCAAGGGCAGGGGTGGTGGGAGCCCCTTAAGGTTGGGGTTAAACCTTTTTAGATAATGAGATTTTCATGAAGTATGACTCAATAATTGGACTTTTTTCTTTTTTTGAAATTGATGTAATATTGGATCCCATCTCTAACTTTCCGCATATTGC
>NC_036244.1:21037098-21074540 GCF_002742605.1 Olea europaea var. sylvestris | reverse complement strand
TACTCGAGAGGTTTAATTTTATTCCCTTTCGTGAGGAAACTTTTGCCTCATATGTAGCACAGATGCATTAAGCCCTTGTTTGAAAAAAAATGGGTTTTGTAATTGTGATTTTTTAGAGCATTTATGGTTAAAAAATAAAGAAAAGTTTTGGAATTACGTGCAAATTATTTAATTGGTGGAATATGTAATTGAAAATGAGTTTGGGAAAAATGAGTTATTGGATAATGGGGTTCATAAAGGAGCTAAAAATTTGAATTGGTAGAAGAGTTGTTGTCATCAAACCATTTCCGGAATGGTGATGTCCTGAAGTTGTAAAATTTTACAGTTACTTGAAAATATAATAAATGCAATTTTTTTCATGCTCCAACCCCATCCATAAATTAAAATAAAACTTTACCATATTCTGCGTGAACAATTAATTGCACCAAATTAACAATTATACTGGAATCTGTAAAATGCTTTATTTCATGCTCCATTAATAAGAATTAAAAAAATAGGGAGCACTGTGTCTGAAATTCAAAATAGTTATTTTATTATTTTGCCCTATTTCCACAAAATCTCACATGCCAACTACGTGCATAAAACATAAGGATTTTGGAAGGTAAAGAATATAATTCAACATAATTTTGAACGAGTAAAACTTGATCTAACGTTTAATTATTTGTTGAAAATATTAGCTTTTTGAGTATTAAATCATGGAAACGACTAAAGCATTTTACTAAATGTTGTAGAATTTCTTACTTTTTCTGCTGGTTAACTAATTGCAAAAATGAATTAGAACTTGATATATTTTTATATAATTTTATTCTGTAATGATCATATATTGTAGTCGTCATTTACGTACTATATCAAGCTTTTATTCAACCTATATTTGAACATAAATTTGTGTCGATTTATTTCTTTACATTTATGTTGATGCATCATGATGTACTAATTCATAAAAATTTTGAAAACTAATGTATTGTTATATTTATGTTGCATTATATCTGTTTTACAAGTTTTTTAGGCACCAATTTAGTATTGGGCTAGAACTTCAGGAATTCAAGGATAATTTATACTTTGCTCTACTATTTGGAATGAAGTTTACATATGGTCTCTACTATTTATCAGAAGTAGCAATCGTGTTATCATCTCTTTGCATATCTAATCTGCATTTATGTGGATGCTCTGTTACCAAAATGACTTCAACCCATCAATAAAGCATAGGATGACTCTTAATCATACATAGCAAAACAATTTATAATTGAACTCTAGAATGTTATATAACTGTTGAATCACTTATATTTCAGGTACCAAACCTTTAGAAGATCAGATTTATGCTGAGATGAGAGGACGGCTTAAAGAAGATGATATAACTGCTCCAATCCGCAGAGGACCTTACTACTATTACAATAGGACTTTGGAGGGTAAAGAATATGTCCAGCATTGTCGTCGTCTTGCTTCTAATATTGGTGCTCTGACTTCTGTATATGACACCATGCCAACTGGATCTGATGCACCCCCTGAGCATGTCATCCTGGATGAGAACATCAAAGCTCAAGAACACACATTTTACATTATTGGCGCTTTTAAAGTAAGAGCATGCCTCTTTGGCTCTTTCTTTCTTTTGAACTAGCATTTTGTAGTGTTATGTCCACTCATTTATAAGGGAGGATAGAAATCATTAATGAAAAGAAAAATGACAGAGCTATAAAGAAACAAAGCAGTTAATTGAAATTATTTTATAATGTTGAAGATGGGAAAGAAGAAATAACTTTTAGCACAATTAATATCTTGAAAGTTCAGTAAAATAAAATCTTGTTTTGTTCCAAAATTACTTGTCAAGTTGATTGTTATTAGTAGCTAGAGGGAGAATCTGATCATTGCATTTTGAGGCTGAATGCAAAATTTTATTTCTATATATATATATATATATATATATTTTAAACTCCTTTTCCCCTCCCTGCTCCCACAGAAGGAAAGAAAAAGAATAGAAGAATTAATACCACACCTCACCAGCTCATATCCCTCTGCCACCCGCCAGACCAACTCAATTGCCACCATCGTCTAAGAAATACTCCACCACCAACATATACAACAGTAAAATCAGTAACTCATCACCATACTCCCATCAAACCCATGGAAAAGAACTAATTGTTCCATAATCAGAAAAAACCCTCACATACTGTCCACCACCACCTACCATCTTCCCCATCCCATCAGAATATAATTTAAATTGTTTCTCTTCTTTTAATAATGGAGATCCAATGATTGAGGGTGTGCTATTGAATGACCATGTGGAATGTGTAGTGAAAATGTCTCTGTTTGTAAATCTGTGATTTTATATGCCTGTTGTTAATCTATGATTTTATGTGTCCGTATGGTTGGGTCACGGTTGTGGTGGAGGCTGGGTGGAAGGAGGTTGGTGGTTGTTGAGGTATTTGTTACAGGTTGGATGCAGGACCTGCCGGGTTGTAAGATATGGGAAATAGTGCTGGTTGCTGGATGCACATTTTTAATGTTCTAATTTTTTTTCACTAAATTTGTGCCGTAGAGAGTTTTCTTCGTGTGTGACTGTTTCTCTCTGTGTAACTTAATCTTTTTTCTTTTCCAGGTCAGTCCGAATAATAAATTTGTTGCATATGCTGAAGACACTAAAGGAGATGAAATTTTTACTGTTCATGTCATTGATATAGAGTCCCGAACACCAGTTGGGATGCCTCTGGTTGGAGTTACATCAGATCTAGAATGGGCAGGTGACGAGGCTTTAGTTTACACCACGAGGGATCAGATCCTCCGGCCGGACAAGGTATGGAGTATGGACTTGGTCATATTCTTGAGAAGAGTTTCCTACTTAGTGGCTCACAAAATATTCTCTCCTTTCTTCAGTCATTAGTAATTATGGTTTCAAATGTAAAATAGTATTGGATGTATCATTACTTAGTGACTAGTGCAGTTGCAAACATCAGCTTCTACTACTCAAACCAAATAAAGTAATGATCCTCTTCCAAATCCAGCTGCACTGGAAGGACCATCAGATCCATCACGACTTGTTTGTTCCTGTTGTCCTTGCTTCTATTTATTTCTTAATTTCTTATTATCTCTGTTGAATATCTAGATTCAAATTGTATTTATACATAAGATAAGAATGAGATTTATGCATTTGCAGTGTTCTTTTGGACCCAGGGGTTGGTGGGTGGGGGGTTATCAGACCATTGAGTGGTAGGCTATTGTTGCAAGCCAAACTATTCCCAAGGATTTACCTTGTTAGTTATTGTTTCCGATACTTGTCCTACATAAGGGATATTTGCCATGTCCTAAAAATTAGACAAGCAAATCTAGGAGAAGGAAAAAACTATGAACTGTCTTGTTTATAGAATAGGATTCCTGGCTTTTAGAATGTTAGTACCAAGCATACAGATACCACTTGCTTTTGATGATAGTCTTTATCATCCATTTAGGCAAAGAATGCATGCAGATAGACTTAGAGATGGTATCAGCCTGTCTACTTTTTTCCCAATCTTGCTTCTTAATTGTCCTGTTTCACGGAAACATGGGAAGTAATTCATTTAATTCCATTACACATAAAAGAAAGTAATTGGCCATTTCAATTGCTTGTTATCATCTGAACCATATTTTCATTTTTTGATTGCCTTCGGCAGGTTTGGTTACATAAGGTTGGAACAGAACAAGCATTAGATTCTTGTCTGTATCATGAAAAGGATGAAACATTCTCTCTAGATCTTGTGGCTTCTGAGAGCAAGAAGTTTCTATTTGTTGCATCTGAGAGTAAAATCACAAGATTTGTCTTTTATCTTGATGTTTTGAAGCCTGGAAATGGACTAAATGTTTTGACACCACGATTAGATGGCATTGACACATCAGCAAGTCATCGTGGGAATCATTTCTTCATTAAGAGGAGGAGTGACGAATGTTTTAATTCTGAACTACTTGCTTGCCCACTGGATAATACATCGGATACCAGAGTTATACTTCCCCACCGGCCAAGGTAACAGCATAGATAGCAACAATATTTAGTCTGATAGTTTGAAGGCATAAGCCTCGAATAGCTGTTTAAAACAATGATTTCCATATTAGGTTACTGTATCCATTTTCCCAAAACGTTAGCTTAATCTCATCCCACTAGAAATTTGGGTCCTTTCCTTGATAGTAGACTCTCAAAAATACATAGTTCTGATGCCAATCATTGAATAACCGAGCTGAATCTATTGAGAGAAACATTAGAGAGAAATCTTAATAATATTGAATCTCGTGAAGAAATGTATGAACCGCTCAACAAGAGTAGTCCTATTTATATGTAGAAATTCTGACATTGGAGAATTTGCTATAATATTGTTTAGAAAATCAAAATAACAGAAGGAAAACTTTCTTAAAACCAAAAGACTATTATTACAAGCAAACAAATAAATTTCTACTTTCTAGATTTATGCTTAAAATAAGCACATGCATCTTCCTTACCAATTACTGCAATTTTTGGATCTACGGAAATCTGATTAACCGTCATTCCATCAACAGGAAGAATGAAAGTTGTTAGAAAATAAATATTTATGTAACTGAACATGTCTAACGGAAGATTGCCATTAGCATGTTGGGTATGCTAACACCTTTGTTCTTGAGGTTCAGCGATTTTCTATATTTTGTAAATGTTTCTTCATTAATTGGTTACCGGAAAGATTGCAGTATTCTAAAGCAACTTGTACTGAGATGCAATTATATTGTACTAGAATCCATATATCTAATTAAATTGTGCACTCATAGTTGTGTTTTCAATATATGTACATTTGATAATTATCTGAGCATACAAGAATCAACAAAACCCCAAATTTGTATTCCAATGAGTTTCTTGACCACTCGATTGGTATTTATGAAGTTACTTATATGCTCGATATAATTTAATAGACCGGTTCATTTAGTGCTTGTTTGGTGGCGATTTTAAGCCAATTAAAATCAATTTTTTGACCGTTATTTTACTATTCTAGCCGTTATTTATGAATTCTTCTCTCACAAGTATGACCCACTTTATCTTTAATGGTCAAAAAATCAATTCTTAAAATTCCTACCAAACAAGCTTTTAGACTAAGATATATATGTGAAAGTTTTGTTCTTCAATGCTCTAAAAATTTTAGAAAACTGGAATATCTCTTCTTCACTCATTTATGTATATTTTAGTTCGTTGACATCTATTGAGAAATTCTGTTAGTGAGTTTGGTGTTTATCCAGTGTAAAAATCCAGGACGTACAACCTTTTAGCAATCATCTTGTTGTCTATGAGCGTGAAGATGGTCTGCCAAAAATAAACATATATCGGCTTCCAGCTATTGGAGAACCAGTTGGCAGACTTGAAGGTGGCCGGACTCTTGATTTTGTGGATCCCGTATACTCATTGGATATGTCGGAGTCAGAATTTTCTTCCAGCATTTTAAGGTTTCATTATAGCTCGATGAGGACACCTCCTTCTGTTTATGATTATGATATGAACTCTGGGGTTTTAGTTCTCAAGAAGACCAAAATGGTGAGTTAGTGCTTGTAATTATTACAAAGAGCTGTTTAAAATGGATTTGCTCAGATGTCTATGCTTGGACTCATTACATTTGGTTTCATTCATAATCACTTTCTTTAACTTATTTATGGATTTAATTTCCCATTTCCTTTGTAAATTCTCAACTCATTGACTTTTTATTGTTGTTCAATGTTTTTGATCTTCTAGTTCATAAGTCTCTGCAATTTTAGTGTGTTGTGTATATGAGGTAAAGGCAATGCTTTGAAAATCAGCCTGAATACTGAACTATTAGCCTCACCAGTTCCCTATGTCTGCCAGTTGACCAATTCGACCATTTTTCTACCAGTTGATGTCATGAGTATTATAAATTTCTTCAATAGAAGTACAAGATGCAGTTAGTGCACTTGTTGAACACAAGTTGCAGCTCATAGTTATAACTGAGAAGAATTTGATATCCATCATGAAATTGATTTGGGTGATATGTTCTAATATAAACAGGCATGAGAGTTGGAGGTTGTGCTTCATTGTAGTTTGTGATCATGATACTGGCGTAGGAAAGGATAGCATGAGCACAAAAATCTCAGAGTGAGTTATTGGTCAGTGATTCTTTGTAAAGTAGTTCAAAATAGTGTTGTGAAATTTAGTATTACACAGTGTAACCTATCGATCACAAAGCAGTTGAAAGGCATCAGGCCAGAAATAGAGAGATACCTGATGTGCTATTAGGGTCAAGCCTACTTCTACAATATGTCCATTTTCCTCGTAAGCCTTCCACTTTGCTCAGGAGATTTGTGACATGAAACTTTGTTCACTGCCATAGTTGGATAGAAACTGAGAAATTCGTCTATATTTCCCTTCCTAATTAAATTGCTGATTTTTACTTTTATTGTCTAATTGTGTTTCTATCATTTATTTAAATGTGAGAAATGTTGAATGCGTGTCATCCTTTCTGTATAACAAGTATAGCGAAGTAAATCTCCTGTTGTCGTGGAAAAGCTGAATATAATTGACTCCCTTCACTAAGTCAATCGAGATGAGATCCCATAAATCAGAATAAACATGCTCAAAAGGCTTTATTGCTTTAGAATTTGAAAGTAAATGAGGAAGTCTATGACTTTTATCTAACCAATGGGAAAAACGACACTGTAAAACATGAATCTATAGAACATTTCAAGTTACATCTGTTTAAAACTTTAGGGACTATAGAAAAGGCCGGATGTTCTACTCTATGATGCCATATATTTATTTGCTTTTAGAAACACTCTTGTTGGATCTGAAAAGCTGGTAGGAGCTGGAAAATTGAAAACTTGAGAGTTGGATGCTGAGTTGAGTTTGGAAAGTCAAGTCAAGCAGATTTCCTTCAAGAACCTTCTTGGAGATTTGATCCTTCGCAAGAAAATGAGAGGCGTGAAATTCTACGAAGGCATGATTATCAGGACTAATTTTTGTAACACTGCTAAGTTCTTTTCAAAATTTCTGGTGTATGGAAAACATATGTAAGAAGTAAGGATGTTGATTGAGCAAGAAACAGCATTGCCCATATTGGAGATGTGGCTTGTCTTACCATTGGCCACCATAAACTGATAGAAGCTTTGGAAAGGTGAGGAAGCATTCAGGATGCTGATATCTAGAGTCATAGTGTGTGTGGGCCCTAAGTCCATCAACCATTAACTATTACTCGTTGCTGCTAATGTAGGGGTCATGAAGCGTAGCATGGGGTCAGAGGCTGAGAATTTTGATTGTAATTTTTGCTTCTGAGTAGGCCTTGGTTGGAATCTTTGATGTGGTTTGGCTGAAATTGAGGGATCTGGAAATTTGGTGAAGGTTGATACTGACTGAAATGAGCTTGTTTGTGGCTGGTAGTTCATGTTGGTATGATAATAGCACATGAAGGGAATAGGTCCAAACTTGAAAATCAGGGATTTGGGTTTTGAGTTCCTTGTTGCCTTTGCAATATGCCCAAACTTATGGCAAAAAATAGTTGCCTCGTTATCTGTATTATTTGTCCAGAAAAAGTATCAAAATCGTCTGAAATGGTTGTCCAATCAATCTCTCTTTTACCTTACTTTTAATGCTTACATAATAAAGCGAAATGTCCTTTTTAACAGTTTGTTTACTGACTCAGGTTTTGGGAGGCTTTGATTCAAAAAGTTACATTACTGAAAGGCTGTGGGCTACTGCTCCAGATGGAACTCAGATACCCATATCAATTGTCTACAGAAAGGATCTTGTGAAGCTTGACGGGTCGGATCCGTTATTTCTCTATGGTTATGGTTCCTATGAGGTAATAATTGTTTTATTGTTCAAAAAAATATAATGTTAGGAGGAGGAACTTTTAGCCTTTAGAAGTAAATGTCAGAATAGTGGGAAACTATGATACTACGCGTGGACTCACATATGGTTCAGTTCTCTACCTATTTTCTTTTCATGTCATGCATCTGAATTCTTACTTGGGTCCTTTTTCTGCAGACTAAAATTAAAGTACAATAGCAATATAGTCGGGTTCAACACCCTTTTTAGTGATTATTATATTTTGTTTAAGTTTTTTTCCATATTAATTAAACCAAGTGCTATCCAATTTTAAGAAAATAAAGCCATTTTAAGAGGTGCCGTCCGCAGCCTGTGCGCCCGACTTGCTCAAAATTCTATGAGCAATTGAGTTCACCACCGAAATAAAGGAAGAAACCCTGCCAAAGCTTGGAGTGGGAGTTGAAGAGTTAGGATAACAAGAAAATGTCCTTTAGTAGCTACTATAAGGTAAGGAGGAAGGAGATACAGCTTGAGCTTGAGCGTGGAGCTTGTCTGCAGTAGTCACCTACTCTCTTTGTCAGACTTCATCTTCCTTTTATTTATTTATTTTGGATAATAATGCCATTGATGAAAGGAATATGTTCTCTTTCATTATAACTAATTGAATGCAATAAATTTAAGTGCTACAGCCACATGCGATAATCAGTCTATAGTTTGACCAGACTTCTGTTAATTTCTGCCTTGTTGTTCCATCCATGAATGAGCAAGTCTTTCTGTTGACATAAAATGAATGGTTGAAATTACATCTTTAGTTGGTTAATTTTCTAATTCTCGTATTTTGAACAGATATGTATAGATCCAAATTTTGAGGAATCAAGTTTGTCTTTGTTAGATAGGGGTTTCATTTATGCCATTGCTCATGTTCGTGGAGGTGGTGAAATGGGGAGACAGTGGTATGAAAATGGAAAACTGTTGAAGAAGAAGAATACATTCACAGATTTCATTGCTTCCGCAGAATATTTGGTAGAGAAGAATTATTGTTCAAAGGAAAAACTTTGCATTGAGGGAAGAAGTGCAGGGGGTTTGCTAGTTGGTGCTGTTCTTAACATGAGGCCTGATTTATTTAAGGCTGCTGTAGCTGGAGTTCCTTTTGTTGATGTTTTGACTACAATGCTCGATCCGACTATTCCCCTTACAACTTCAGAGTGGGAGGTCAGTTTGCCTGTCATGACATTAACTCATTATTTTACAGTGCTAAAATTTCAATTTGACTGGTTTTTCTTTTGGCCTCTCTAAGTTTTCAATGAATTGATCTTAGAAGTCGATAACTAAACTTCCACAATTTGAATCTATTTTCTCGACAACAACGATAACGTGATCTAGTCGTTTTCTAGCATCTGGTATCTTTTTAGACGAGATGCTATTATGCCCACAACTGTGATGTTTATGAATTAGTGTCGTTACGCAATTCATCAATCACTGATGGCGCTGGAAGTTTTTATTTTATTTACTTGTCTTTTGATGTTGATACAATGATACGTGACATGAATCTATGTATATGCATATTGCATGGAACTGTTCCATTCAGAGAAGTATGACATGGATTAGACTCACGATGTATTTCATGGTTTTGTCAATAAAGAGTTCCCCTTGAATAAGTTTGTCTAGAAACATTGTCTTATTTCTTTCATTGTCTTATTTAGAAATGTCCCAAGTAGCAGTAACTTATAAATGAATTCCACGTTTGCAGTGATGTTATTATCTCCTTAGCTATGACTCTTGAGGAAATTGAGTTGAGATTTAGTTGGTTTTCCCTATAGTTCTCCTTTTATGGCCATTTTCGCATCAGGATTAGATTAAAAGGAATTATTTTTGGCCCAATTTGTTTTCGCTTATTTTAATAATCGATTATTAAGCATCACAAGTTTATGGACTTTCGATTAATAACTTGATATTTTATCAGTTTTACTGTTATAACTAAACATCTCATTAAAATTTAGTAGGTGTGTAAATCATTTTTTTCCTGAATCAGTTGAGAGCCAAATGAAATGGGTTATTCATTGTAATAGTTGCATTAAAAAGGAAATATGAAATTTTTAAGCAACTTAAATTATTAGACATTGTTGGTTTTTTCACATGAAATGCAGGAACTGAGTCCAAATTCAAACCCCTTAACCAATTATTTGGCTGTGCCCTTCACTTTCTAAATGGACCTAAACAGTCCAAGTTGCAATCCCAATGACTGTTCAGTTTGAATTTACTGCTCTTGGTTTGGCTGTATGACTGCTCCACCAACTGGCTATTTAATTTCTTGTATTTATGTCCAGACTGTCCAGGCCCCTAATTTAAATTCTTATATTTATTACAGCTGCTAATTCAATGTTGGTTTATTGTTTGAAGCTATAATATGTTGCAAAAGAAGAACATTTGCTCAGGTGTTTTCCTTTGGTGCTACAGGAATGGGGTGATCCTAGGGAAGAAGAGTTTTATTTCTATATGAAGTCTTATTCTCCTGTTGATAATGTGAGTATCAAACCAGTTTTCTTTCCTATGCTCTCATACTCATTGAGGCACAGAGTAATTTTGTGGATTGTATACTGATCTGTGGCTTAATTCAACAGATTAAAGCCCAAAATTATCCAGCCATTCTTATAACAGCCGGTTTACATGGTAAGTAGAAAAGCAAATTCTTCTCATTGTATTTCTGTCAAAGGAGCCAAAAGAATCAGGGGAAAGAGTTATTCAATTTTCTTAATCATGTTTGCAATGCTTCGATTATATGAATGTCAGTTAGTCACATTTGGACAAACTATCAGAGATTATTCTTCAGTGTAGAAATATACGAGATTTTGTTAAAGATAGGGGCTTTGGACTGCTTTTTCATTACATTTTGTAAAATCATCTTGAAGTTTTGTTTTTGTGTTTACCTTGCCTCTATCATATGAATGTCTTGCGGGTGCACATTCTGACTATGTACCAGAAATTCTGATGGGTGATAAACACGATATTTTGTTCAAAATTGGTGCTCTAAGTGCCCTAGGATGATATGAATGATTTTCTTTTCTTGTACAAGTTGACGATTCCTGTTTTTGCACATTATTTTAGGCAGAATCAGATAGGTTAATTCTGAAGTTGTTTGCCATTTAGCTCCTATTTGTTTCCCATTCTTTTCCCGTTAAAATGAAAAATATGACCGCTATCCATCACATCAAGCCACCGAATTTGAATTTCTATCTCTTGTGTGGGGTCCATAACGGCTATATTTTTCATTCTCATTTTTTACAAAAATGGGAAACAAACACCTCTTAGTGACTGCCATTGCCTGCTTATTTTGTAAGTCTTAACTCTTCCATATATTCCATGTTAGATTAGTCTTCTGCACCAGAAAAATGTTTAATGGACTTTCTGTTCAGATATTATATCAAATGGAGTGCAAATTTAATACTAGTTTTCCATGTCAGATACGCGGGTTATGTATTCAGAACCTGCCAAGTTTGTGGCAAAGTTGAGGGATGTGAAAACTGATGACAATGTTCTCCTGTTTAAATGTGAACTTGGCGCTGGACATTTTTCAAAGTCAGGAAGGTGATTTTCTCTGATTTTTTTGTTTGTTTGTGAGTTATTATGCATCAGATCCTCCATCAATATCCAGATTATTTGTTAGATTCTTGGACTGACTGCAGTGGAACCTAAACCCCCTATGTACGTGTGAGATACATTATTAACTCCAATCCCACTAGGAAATGATTGCATAAAATGGCATTCAGTATAGACTATAAAACTTGTGCTTGGAAAGGGAGACTTAAAAGACTGGAATGCATCTTGGATGAACGTAAAGAAGCTCCTCCCGCACATAACAGTGATGCAACCAGAGAAAGACATGTTAGTACTATACCAAAATTAACTTGGTCTGATGTGATTGCAAAGATTTGATTTCATAAGATCTTTCAGTAGATGCAGCTACATATCCAACAAAATAGCGAAAAGAATTCATAAAGTGGACCTCGAATTTATGGAATAAGGCTTAGTTTGTTTATATTAAGTGCCTTGTGCATGAAATTGGTGAAGTTTGCTCTTCGTTATTTTTTAACTTTTTAATTTTTTGGTTTTCTGGGTTGCGGTGTGGGACGCATTTTACTGTACTAGTTCCAGGGAAAATAGGTTGTTCAAGTTTTGGTTGTAAGTTGTAACAGGCTTCTAACAAGTAGTGAGTATCTTGAAATAAATGGTGAGTTAAAGTATGGTAAATCAATATGATTGACGTCCATGCAGCTTTTGCAAGGTAAATCTCAGTATACTACATATTTGAATTTAAATTTAGTTCCAAGTAATTGGCCTTGTTATGCTGCATCAAGTTCATAGAAAATTCTTCCTATATTTCATCTGACACTTGTGTTTCAATAGTCTTGCTATCTTTTCCTCCTTTTTTGGTACTACTGTTGCTCTGATCTTGTAGACTTCACACTTTAACAATCCGTATAGGGTATTTCAAATTGCTGTCTGTATGTCGTCGAAGTTACCATGAAAAGGATCATTAGTATCCTTCTTCCAAACACATTTCCTATCTGCAGACTGCAGCATTGTTGTATGGGATGTCCCCGCCCCAAGTAATAAATTAAGCCCCAGTTTGGTGTAGATTAAAGTCAGATTTTTAGTAGATTTTGATGAAATGTTTGATTGAAAAGTTGTGGGTTTTGTGAAATATGGTTAAAATTATTGGTGATTTTGATCTGTGATTTTAATGTAGACTGAATAGGGACAAATTGATTGAATGAAGTTATTACAATTGTTGTCAGGGAGATGTTCAATGTTTAGTTCTTTTTTTGGGGGGTTCGGGATGATTTCTCAAAGTATACAATTTATGTTTGTGTTATAAAACTTGTATTCCATAATTCTTTAATGTGTATAGGAACAAATTATTGAATGTTTTTATTTTTATTTTTATTTTTTGTAAAATTGGCCCGTGAATATCAAATTGATCATTGAATCATTTGATCAAAAAGCTTGAACTATTAAGATCAGAATACATATAGATCATTTAAATCTTGTCTTTCAACATGCCCCCTCATGTGGAGGGGGGGTTCATTTTTTTCCAATAAAACCTGACACGTGCACAATTTTATTAAATGGGTGGTGGCGAGACTTATATGACCTTTGTCTATTGTCATGTCAAATTATTTGCTCTAGAAGCTTAATTTGTTAGAGAAAGGCTATACACATATATGTTAATTCATGTCTTTCAACACCAATATGTTTGTCTGCCAGGCCAAGCAAATCAGATGTTTGTAAGATATTCTGGTTTGTATTCCATTTTTTTTCCCCTCTATTACTATTTTGAGTTTTGACCTTATGCTTTTATGTGGTCTCTGGAGATCAAAGTCAGTATCAGGAAAAATTGAACAAAAGAATGTGATTTGTCCTAATTCGAGTTCCAAGATGTAAAACTACGAAAAAAGCTAGCTGAATCTAGAAATGTTGAATCAAATTCTTTCGCTATAGCTTCGAAACAGAAATTTTTAAGTAAAGAGAATGGATAAATGTTACTGACCTTGGTGTCTACTAACCAAATTCTGGCTCATGCTTCGTTTGGTGACGAGAAACAATGTTTTGCTTCTTTGATGCAGGTTTGAAAGGCTCCAGGAACACGCCTTGAAATATGCTTTTATCTTGAAGACGTTAAATATGGTCTGAAAGGCAGGCGGGCAGGCATTTGGTGGCGAGAAACCAATGTTTTTGCTTTTAAGATGCAGTTTTAAAAGTCTCCAGGAAGACACAGACTTAAATATGGTTTGAAAGGCAGGCAGTCTCCAGGAAGTTGCCTTCAGATAAGTGTTAATTTCAGGACATGATCCTAAATCTTTCATTTTACATAGATTTTATGAAATGGGGAAATATCTGAATTTTACCTTTTGATTGTATAGGCCGTGGTTGATTCATGCCTCCAAAGAATCTCTCTTCAATTAGTGTTTTTCTTATATATATAAACTTCTATGGTTTCGAAAAATCAATTGGAATTCATCGATTTCCCATGTCAATTTACGTGCTTATAGAAATTATATCTTCGAAACTCATTGGGAGAGGCAATGCATCAGAAATCATAAAAAAATTATACTAATCTTCGAATGCCCCCGAAAATTCTGAGGTGTGGATATGAACTATATAGATATACGTTATGCCTTGAAATAAAGACAATTCTAAGCTCTTGTTTGGTTAAGATAAAAGTAGATTTTTAGTGAATTTTAATAAAAGTTGATGAAATATGAAGTTGAAATATTGCGTCTTTGGAAATGTGATGTAGTACACAATTACAATTAGTAATTTCCTACTACAATTTTGAAATGTAGTTGCGTTTTTCTTTAAATTATGTTTATCTTTTCTAGTTGAAATAGGTTTTTATCGTCTATTTGATTAGGATTTTAGTTTATTACTTTTAAGAATTTAGAGTGTGTTTGATTGACATGGAAAATGTCACCTAGAAAAGAAAATATTTTCCATTTTTTGTGGAAAATAAAAACTACCTCTACCCAAGGAAAATATTTTCCTTAAAAACAAGGAAAATTAGGTATATTTTCAAAAGTTGAAAAATATTTTCTATGGAAAAAAAATAGCAATCAAACACTCAAAGTAGAAATTTGGGTGGAAAATTGATATTTTTCATGGAAAATAAATGTAATCAAAGTAGGATTGAAGAATAATTTTGCCTATAAATACAAAGGCATTGTATACTTTTTCAACACAATCAATCACAAATCAATACAAAGCAAGATTATTCCAATATCATTCTTAATTTTTATTCTTATCACAATAATTCATCTATGTTTTCGCTCCAAAATGTATGGTTAAAATTCATTGTTAATTTAGATTTAGATTTTAATCTGTTTTTAGTTGGGATTATTAAATTCATGACCAGTCTATTAAATATGGCATGGTACATCGATTCTTTTCTAACGTCATTTCTATTTATTCAATTAAATCAATTAGAAGTTGTTGCATCCTTCTATTCTCATTGAGACACGAAAAGTCGGAAGGAGGGATTGGGATGAAATCGACTCTCACTTCTTGCACAATAATTGGCTGAGAGGGCTCGTCTTTTCAGTCTTCTTCCTTTGACCTCAATAAGAGTATCTTTAAGAGACTATATTTTTAAAAAGCATATTTTGCAATTTAAATAATATTTTTAAATACTTTCCTCCAAATTGTTATATTATATTATTTTTATTTTTATCAACTTTCCTGTAAATTATTATATTATTTTCCTTAATTTTTTTTTTTTGTATATACTTTTTAGTTTGGTCAATATATAGAGTATTAAAAATTAAAATATTTCGAATGTATTCAATTATGAAGAGTCTATTTTAAAATGTTAATTTTAAAAGTCTCTTGGAACATAATTTTAACGTTTAACTCTTTAAAATAGGGATTATTTCATTTTTAAAGAGTCTTTTGAAGATGTTTTAAGAAGACGATAATAGTCATGATTTTTAAGGGAGTTTTGCTGGGCCCTGGATTTTAATCTTGGTTTCGACTTTTTGAGATGTATCAACACTTTTTCGATTTATTTCGTATAATAATATAAATTAATATAATAAGTAGTGGACAAATAAGAAGAAGAGACAAAAATCCTGCCCCCCTGGGACATCCAGGGCCACATGAGTGGCATCGCGTCGCTCTTTTTAAGGTGGCCTTATCATCGGATGACCTGACAACGATGTCTGTTTAATTCAGCAAAATGGGCCATCAATTTGTTTTGGCACTTTGTATTGGAACTTCCAAGTGATAAAATGTCATTTCACTCCACTTGCAATACCATCTAACCATCGACTCGATAAGTCTACCTAAAGATCATAGAGTCTGTTTGTGAGTGATTTTGAGAATTGATTTTTTGATCGTTAGGAGAAAAGTGAGATCCATTTTTGAGAGAAGAAGTCAAATATGACGGTTGAAATAGTGAAGTAACGGTCAAAAAGTCATTTTTTTTGGTAAAAAAATTGGGCCCAAACAGGCTCATAATACCATTGTAATTAGAATTAATCTAGTTGTTTACGAAGTTCATTTAAAACCTAAGTGTTGGTCACTGATTTTCATTAATTTTTTGAAATGATTGACCTAAATGCTGTCAATATATAATTTGTCAATCCTATTTGTACAAATAACACAACTCTTGTAAATAAATAAATAAATAAAAGCCTCCCACTTCTGTCGATAAAATTTTCATCAAATTGAAAATTCAAATAAGAATAAAATCGTTTTGTTAAAAATTGAAGCATGAATGTAATGAGATGTCACATTTTTGTTGTGTCATAATTCTTTTGGCTAAAGATATTATAAAATGTAAACGTACTTCACATATTGTTAACAAAAATCGACTCTTGGCAAAAAAATAAAATAATAAAAATAATCAAGATTGTTTGACCCTAATAAAATAATATTACACGTAAGTCGAAAATTTTTCCTTCTATTTTAGTCACTTATTTTTCAAAAAAAAAATTATTTCACCAATTTTTATTTCTACAAAATGGGGACCAAACGTGTGCTTTAAATAGAGGCAAAACTCAAGTTGAACACTCTCTTCTTGAATTGAGTAGTCAAAATCAATTCGCAACCTATCAATTACGCCCACGAACTCTATACAATTAATGAAAATTGTATTAAAATCAAATCAATCTCATTTAACAATTAGGTTCCGTTTGATTGCGAAAATGAAATTTGGGTGGAAAAAAATAAATTTCGGGGAATTGAATTGCTTAAAAATTGTTTTTCTAGGAATTATAAATTATTGTGTTATTTTCCACGTGAAATTCGTTGAAATAAAAGTATTTTTTAGTGTTCGTTTGACTTTGTTTTATATGAAAATTGTTAATTAAAGTGATAAATTATACTGGTATTGGGGATGAAATTAGTTTACATTGCCATCAAAAAAATCATCTATCTTTTGATGTTTGTTTGACTTTATTCTACATGGACATTATTAATTAAAGAGAAATATTTTTTTACAATAGTTTTTAGAATTTGTTTTCCTTGTCAAAAAAAAAAATTGAAAAAAAATAGACTACAGTACCGAGAATTGGAATTCTCACCAATCCAAGAAAAGAGGCGCGTGAGTGGATTGGCAAGAATTCACTTTGCCAAGAAAATTTGCGGTATCAAACAAGAAAAAAGTAGGAAATTTCATTTCCCATGGAAAAAAAAACACACAATCAAATAGGGCCTTAAAATAAGGAGACGTTATTTTCATCCACGATTCTCATATAATTATCACTCTAAATCAACTTTGTTAAAAAAAATTTAAAAACTATTATATTCATCCACATTATATTACAATATTATCCATATTAAATTCATCAATTAAAACACTATATATCCACAATACTTTATATATTTATCCCACTCTAAATATATCACCGTCTTCAACTAGAATAGAATGCATCATAACTCCGTAATAATAAATTTCCTAAACATCATTCAATAATGATCTACTAAGCATCCGTAACAGAAGAATTCCCTATTGAAACTCTCCCAAAATGCATCGATGAAATATCAATAACCCCGCGAAAAAGAAATAAAAACTCTCGAGAAATTACTAGTCGAGAAATTCCAAACAAGCAATATTATTTCTAATTTAGGCCATTCTAAACTCAATGGTAATCGTCGCAAGACTATGAAGTGTAAAATGCCCATTCGTTTTCCTACTGAGTCCAATATGCCCATTACAAGTTATTAACAAGCAATTAGTTCATTCTTATCAAATTCCCTAATAAGAACAAAAATAGTAAGGCTTAATGGCCTCTCATCCACCAATCAAACCCTAACTCCACGACCATAGATAAGGATTATCATAATTGTCATCTGTAATCCACAAAGTTCCGATTTTAATTGAAGAAGATGTTTTATGAGTATTAGGATTTTAGTTAAAAATAAAGTTTAAAATAATATAAAATGTCCAAAAGCATTTAATGAGGATAAATATTAGTGGATGAATTTAGAGTGATAGATTTTATTTGATTTTAGTTTATATATAAGAATTTTTATCCGATACGTCACATTTTTAATTACAATTAAGCTCCTCAATTTTTTATTATTGTATTACTTATTTTTTTAACTTTTTTTGATAAATTCTTATCTTCAATCTTTCATTATTTATTACGTACTGTCCTTGTTGGTGACGATTTTTATCAAATTATTTGTTTTCACGCTTTGAAATGAGGGAAAAATATTTTTTCACACTTTTTTTTTATATATTTTTTAAATACAATAAAATGTGGTACAGGAAAAAAAAAATTTGGTGTAATTATTCATATTTCCATAACAAATCACATGTACTAAATTTCTCACCAGAAAAGATAAGAATTTGGTACCACAAAAGATAAGATCAAACTTGTTCACGCCGTAGAAAAACAAGAATTTCACCTATTCATAAATTCATCTGTTGTGTTCGCTGCAATTTTTCTCCCAGCAGTTCCGTAGTTAATCTTCCAGCCATGCCATCTTCACAATCCTTATCGCACAACGATGAGTCTTTCCAAACCCTATTGGAATCGGCCCGTCCCTTCCTCAGAGGCGAGCTTGAAACTATCAACGAAAATCTGCCTGATCTAATATCCGTTTTGCGTTCCGTGGGCGCCGGAGAGTGCTGGCACAAACACGGCACCTTTCTTGATCACCTTGTCGATTTATATCGCATACTCAAGATTTGGAAGGCACCTGAATCAGTTTGTCTCTGTGGTCTTTTTCACTCAGCCTATTCGAATTCCTACGTGAATCTTGCGATTTTTGATCCTTCGACTGGCCGAGACACGGTTCGGGCTCACGTTGGTGATGCTGCTGAGCGTTTGATTCACTTGTTTTGCATTGTTCCACGCCAGTCTCTCATTCATGATGATCTTTTGTTCAAATACACTGATTCTGAGCTCATTGAACACCTTGAACTTTCTGAGATTTCTTTGAAGAATGCCAAGGAGAAGAATCTGTTTAACGATGACGAACCCTGGAGGCTAAAATTGCAGTCCCTTTTGCCTGCTCAAGGTATTTCTGTGAAACATATAAAGACTGGTGAAGATGTATTGCTTTCGAGGAGAGTTTTTGCAGTTTTTCTTATGATGACAATGGCGGATTTCAGTGATCAGCTCTTCAGTTTTCAGGACTCTTTATTCAACAACTCAGATGGTCGCTTCGAGTTTTCTGGCAATAATGTTTCGACCTTGTGGCCTGGTGATGGCAAGCCAGGATTATGGATCAACTCCATTTCAAGAATGGGTGCAATATACTCTCTAATCCTCCGGGAAGAAGAAATATTCATTGAACAAAGGAGGAAAAAACATGGTGATGAGTTGTTAAAAGATAGAGACGAAGACATTGAACTCGTGATACCTCCGGTTTTCAATTACTGCACGCGAATTTTGGATTCGAAAGACCAGATTATTGCACGAGATTTGTACTGGGAAGCCGTTTGCTATAACGTGTCGACAAAGACCGGGCTGAAGAGAGCTGAGGAGATGTTATTGAGGTCTTTAGAGAAAAACCCATTTGTTGGAGAGCCTTGTGTGGTTTTGGCTCAGATTTATTTGAGTGAAGGGAGGTTTGAGGAGGCTGAGAAAGTGGCTGAGAAGGGGGTGAGACTTTTGGTAGAATGGGGGAGTCCATGGGACAAGAGAATGTCATGGGAAGGATGGATTGCTTGGTCAAGGGTTTTATTGACGAAGGCTAAGGAGAGATCATGGCCTAACACTTCTTGGGGCATCCTCAATTTGGGTCTTGTTAGGTAAAGTTTTAGTTGATTAGCTGATTTCATATTGATGTATCCATTAACAGGGTTGATATATCTCAACTTTAGTTTGTTATTGGAATTTATATCAGCTGATTTTACTACATAGTCACTAGCGTGTTTCTTTGATAAATAATAAATGGAATAAGAACATGATTCTGATTCAAGTACATTTTCACAAAAAAATGGAGGAATTTTGATTGATTATCATTTAGTATGCCTTTCTTTCTTGATGTATGTGAGATGATGAACATATCTGCATAATAAATAAATAAAGGAAAGACGAAGAAGAAGAAGAAGAAGAAAAGAAACATTACGATAAATTAACTTTGAAGAGGGTCCATTGTTCTTTTGGGACCACTATGTTCTTGAAATCGTGTAATGGACCTTAGAAACTCCGAGATCATTCTTTACATCTAAGGCACATGGGTGGGTTGCACCATACCGACAATCCACAAATACCAATTTCCTATAGAAACATAGAAAGCTTCCGTCGACGAAATATTTGTTCGATCTAAAATTGCAACAAGTGTATGGCTCGTAACAAGTAATAAAGTGGATTTTTGTGTCCAAATATCATGTCCACGGAGATGTACTAGTTCAAATTTAAATTAACTTAACCTTAATCGAAACAATTGAAATTCGTGATTTTTCCTATAAATTAGATAATCTAATTATGGATGCAAGACCTAATTCAAATAAGTTAAAATGCAAAGTTATAATTAAATGCAAGTTTTATAAAAATATAATAATGAAAAGCATACTAGTATCACGATTCAATTATGAAGATCAGTATTCCTAAATTATTTAACCATCTCTTTCGATTAGAATTAAATCTATTTTTAAATGTAACCTGACTATATATCTATGACGGATACGAACATATAAAAATGCATTAATGAATTTGTAAATATTTAAAGATCACGTGAAGCAGACCGATTTTTTTTTTTTATCCTCTATTGGACTCTACAACAATTGACACTATGTCAAGTTATTTTCAATCTTTTGAAAGTAAAACAAGTCAAAAACTCGTACAATTATTGAGCATATAATTATAGAGAAAATAAATTCATGTCATTCTTTCAAAAATTAAAAATGTGTTTTACTCGTCAGAAAGAAATAAAATTCAAAAGTTAAAAGTTTACGATACAAAGTTCATCGTAATCCTAGCACAAAATAATTTCATCTAATGTAATGTTAAAATTAAACAAATAAAAGTGGGACGTCATTACTAAAATCTGCAAAACGCGATTAGTTCCACAATTTTGGGTTGCCGCCGTCTATCTTCACCGCCACCTCTTTTCAGCCGGCTTCTGCGTGTGTCCATATTAATGTTTTTCTCCAGTAGCCACCCAATTTCTGCGTGTATATATAGCCCCGTTTGAATTTCATTTTTTTCTATCAATACTTATTTTCAACTATACGTTTTTTAATAAAATAATGTTACGCGCAAATCAATTTTTTTTTTTTAATTATATACTTCACATCAATTTACTATTCTATAGTACATTACAACAAATTAACGGCCTCAAACAGGGCCATAATCAATTCAGCCCAGCCGCGGTTTCCCACGGCCGCCACCCTTTCTAATGAGAACTCCATTTCAGCCCTCAGTTCTCTGCACCTCACCAATAGCAGCCAAGTTTTCGTGGAAAAATAAGTCTAACCCAAGTTAGCTTGCATTCCATTTCAATTATTCAATTTTCCAACATGCAAAGTCCAATTATTTTCTTTCCAAAAGCAAGTCTATTGAGGCCTATTTAAATCCAACCCAATATCGACATGTTTCAGTCACCACTGGGACTTACTTTATTCCAATTGCAAGTCCCAGTGACAAGGTCCATTAATGTGGTGTTTGTGACTTGTCCCAAAAACTTCGCTTTTCCAATTAATTTGAAACAAGTACAATACTAAAACACGAAAACAATTGAAACAAGTACAATACTAAAACACGAAAACAAATGAGTACAACACTAAAACAAACGAGAATTAACCCAAGTTAATTAGAAATTAATAATTTAAGGATATAAAGGTTTAGTAATATGGCTCGGATAAGTACACAAGACGCATTTATCAACTTCTAGTGGGGTTTATATTTGTCCATGAAGTCTTTTCGTAAGCTACTGTTCGACAAATGGGAATCCATTTTGTCTCTGATAAATAAGAAAGAAGGCTGGTGACAAACAAAGATGGATAGTGATTATGGAATTAGCACAAATCGGGTTGGATAGTCGGCTAGCATTTTTTTCCCTTCTAAAATGTTTCCTATGAGAAACGACACACCTTTTAACACATAAACTAGATGAAATCCATTTGAAAGGATGATTTTCACACCAAAATTATAGGTTGAGGGTGGCGGTGCCAAGAATAAAGAGCCGAGAGTAGTATCTTCTCAAAAGTACACTGCCTACGATCTATTCGAAATAAACACACGTCTATTTCTGTCAATTGTAAGCAACGACAACATTGTCAAAATTAGATCACTTCTCTGGGCATTTCTTTTAATTATCATTGATATTAAGCTCCTGTTTGCCTATCATTGAACTTTTTAAAAAAAACTTATTTGTACCACATATTCACATGATAAAAATACGTTACATGTAAATCTATTTTTTTTTTTTTTTTAAATTTTAACCACACATTCTAAAAAAAATTACTATTCCAAAAACTAATTTTCCTACTTTAGTGATAGACAAACAGGAACTAATGACAAGTCATTTCAAAATATGGAACCCACAAGGAACAAGTAAAATGTATTCATTTTATATATTTTGTTTTATTGCTTTATTTCAAAATGGGGCTCATTCAAAATGTTTAGTCATGCCTCTCATTCTTGGCTCAACCTCTACTTGTCAAGAATCGGTAATGAGATGCGATTCGAGGAATGTCTTTATTATTTATAACCTAGATTTATCTTCTTTCAATTTGATTGACTTTTCATATTGTTTTAATTAAAAATAAAAATTCACTTTTTTATTGTTCATATCATAGATCGATTGGCTAGAATTTCAATTACGAATTCATCAAAATTTATTGAAGAATTCTATTGAACATTTGAATTGTCACTCTAGAAAGTAAATTGATCCATTTAAAATAAAATAAAGTTGGATCACTAACATAAAATTCAAGGCATTGGTAACCACCATCATTTTTGACTCACAATATTTTTTATTTTTCTTTTTTAAATCATATAAATAGTAGTGACAAAATGCTACACACAATGACACAAAGCATGTCATCCTCTTCAGCCCAAACTAGTGAATAATGTTGAGTGGTATATCACAGCACCTGCGACATTACCACTGTAATCCTCAGCAATTTGAGGTTTAAACCAAACCATTTTGGGTTTTTTGCCTCTCTCTTCTGCCCTTTCCTCCAAAAAAAATAATTCAAATTAAGATTCTTCAACATCAATGCTTCAACTACCAGTAGTAACGATGAATTTTCCAGCGTCTCTTTTGTTAATAATGACAATTGCGTTACGAATACAGCTCCGAGTTCCCTCCTCTCCGACGTTTTGAGGTATTCTTCTCTATTAGTTTGTTTGTTTTCATTTTTTTTATGTGTTTGGTTTTAATTTCTGCTAATTGGATTCTTGTTTACAGCTTTCATAATTGGGATTGGAATGTAGCATCATAAAGACTATACCTTTTGTGTTTGATACGTTTAGGGAAAAAAATAAAAAATAAAGAAGAAAATTCACTGAATTGAACTTTAGGGACTAAATTAGCTCTTGCATGCTAGTTATCTTAGGTTGATTTGGTGTTCAAATCCGTGGAAATTTAAGTTTAAGCAGTATGTTGAACAGTTTTATTTTCAGACAGTTTCAACAGTCCATGTATGTCTGTATGTGTGTGTTATGTTATCCTTTTTAACATTTTGGTTCATAACATTGAAATGAGAGCCAAGTTGCGATATATATTAGTATTACCTTATTTTGTGCTTTTATGTGGTTTTTTTTCACTTTATGTATAGCCCAACTGAAGACTGTCAGGAGCCTCCACCTGGGAGATTATTCACAATATCAGGTTTAGTGTTTGAAGTTTGAACCCATTTACCTATGTCTTTTGTTTTTCCTCTTGATGTTGTATAACTCAGTACATATGTTTGTAAATCCAGTTATATGTTTGTTTCTGCCTTTACTCTCTTCAAAGAAATTTTCAGAAATAGAAGAGGAACGAGGGACACAATGAACTGATTGATGTTTATTTCCTTCGACTAGTGATTTGGTACTGTTTTTTCGGGTTGTCAAACTACTAAGTTTTTATGGTCATTTTTCTTTTGCAGTTATCGTAAATATATAATTATTTGTTTCTCTGCCACATTCTCTTTCTTACTTGTGTTCATGTTTTCTCTTTCAACTTGTTTTTGGGATGTGTGTGAGGAAGAGGGGAGAGGGATGGGGATGGGGTTGTTTGTTTTTCAACATCAATAGAGGACATTAGTGGTGTGGGTCACATGCACAATCAAATGTGTATATTGAAAAGAACAATTTAAAATCTTCTTTTTTGGTTTTTAATTTCTTCAATGAAGAACTTGTTGGATGTAATATCTAAAATAACTATATTTCAGTGTACTCTTAGGAACAATTGCAGCCATGATGGAAGTGATAACTGATAAAAATTGAGGAAATAATAATTGGCTGCACTAGAGAACAAACGTCCATAATCAAAACTATTGGTGGACTTGTTACTTGATTATTGATAGCAGCTTACAATTTTTTTGCAATTTTGTTAACTCTAATTATGAAGTACGAATGATTCTTATTTATATTACAATCTGTTCTCTTTTCTCGCCTTTGCGAATCTGGTTTCTGCTGTTTCTTTAGAAAAATAAAAATTGTGTTTTGCACCTGCCCACTTGCTAAATTGTGTTGCTTTGCAGAAGTTTGATATAGTATTACTGGTGTTATACATCTCATCTAAAAGGTTGATCTATAAAGAAGAGCCACATGTTTATTATTTAAATTTTGTCCTCAACATGTTTCCTCTCATACTTGTAGGCAAGATTCATATTTTCCTTCAAAGTCTCACACGTTCACAATTTCATTGAATGTATGGCAGAAAAACTTAAACCTAGAACCATTGCATGCTATGATACCATGTTAACAATGTCATGTATAAGCTTAAGCTATTAGAGATGGTCACTTGTATATCATTTAAATCTTGTCTTCAACAACTAGCAAGTGAACTGTGGCTTCTTCTGTACTTTTGTTGTTTGAGAGAAAAATAGAAAAACAGTTTGCTTCCTCATTTACGTGATTGGTTTGTTGGTTAAATTGATTCTTGGTTGTACATTGAATATGGATGCGATAACATTTCTATTGTTAAGAAATATTATATATTAAAAGCTGCTGGTATGCTGTTGCATCAGCCGATTTGATTATTAGATCTTTTGACCTGGATTTGGCCTTTTGTTTTGAATTATTTCATAAATTTGTAATCTTTCTTAAATTTCTTAATTTGAGCTGGAAGAGAGTCTCAACCTCTTGATAAACCTGATGTTCATCAAGCCTGTGAATGAAATGTGAACTTCGCATGCTACTTGACTGTATAATTGGAAGAACTTTTATTTTTGTTATATCATTATTTCCACAATTTAGTATTGTAATTCATTTAATGCATTAAAAATATAATTTATTTATCATTCTTAATATATGTCTTGGATTTTTTCATCATGTGAGGGTGATTCCTGATAATTCGTCGAAAAATGTGATTGAAAGTTCGTTGCTTTCGCAGTTTGGGACAAATATTTCTCGTAAATTGCTGCAAATATGTCATGATCCTGTAATTCACCTTCATCTTTTGAATTATTTTTGTTTAGTTTCTCTTGGAAGTTATGTAAACCATTTGTTTTTAAATGACTTGCTTAGTTGACTATCTGGATGAATAATTTCTTGATTCCTCATTATAATAGGAGGGATAATAGCTTTGGGAAAGTTCGATGCCCTTCACATTGATCATCGGGAACTTGCAATCCAAGCAGCAAAAATTGGAGTTCTATTTCTTTTTAGCTTTTGTTGGAATGACAGAGATACTGGGGTGGGAATCTAGGTACGGAATGCCCCTTTCTATCTCTTTGCTGCATTGCCAGGGATGGTTCCTACATGGGATTAGATTGTAAATTTGTAATCAAGGCTGATTGCTAAACTAGAAAAGAGTAAAACGAAGAGAGAATAGTAACTTCAGAAGAAGATCAACATTCCACCCACATTAAAAACCTAGTGCCCTCCTAGATTAGGTGTTGGTAATATGTGCAAGAAGCAACTATGTAGGCTCGTTGGTGGAATAGGAAACACTTGGTTTCGAGAAAACCAGCATCGACACTCTTAAAAGGTTACGAGTTCAATGCACATCAACAATTTTGAACACTCTAACAGTTCTATCACTCCATTACTGAGTTCAAATGTTAAAAAAAAAAAAATGTAATTTAATTGTTAAACATGTGTTACACACACTGCAAAATATATTGGACATTTTTATGACTGTCCATCGTATTGTATAGAATGGGAGTCAAATATGAATAAATATTGTCTTCATGTGTAAAATAGAAGTTAGGAACTACATAAAGAATAATGAAAGATGAGATGAACTTCGTCTGGATCTTAACATTTGCTCTAGTAACAAATACTACATGTATTTCATGTACATGAGATTAAGATGAGATGCTCTCTTGACCTCTCTTCAGTCTTTCATAAGATACAGGACCGGTTGCAGATATGGTCATGATCTAGTTAAGAAGCATTGATGAATGTGCAAAATGTTCATAATCTGCTAAATTCGCAAGTATTTTCTAAATTGAGATGATTGAATGGTTTGTGTAGCTACTTTATGTGAGTGACGAAATGAATCTTTGTCTACTAGATTAAACACACTCTGCTTAACTACCAAACAATAAGACTACTTGGAAAGGACCCTTTTGCATTTGGGGTGTCATCTGTATGAGTAAGTATTGGCATGACACTTACAATTGAATAAAGGACAAAGTTAACAGTTAGCTATGAACAGTCACAGATGTATTATTGAACAATTTATTTGTTCTACTTGCATGAGCTATGAAACTTTCCATTGTATGTGTACATATTCTTATTCTATTTGGTNAAAAACAAGGAAAAGATTAGTAGCGATAGAAAGAGGTTGTCAGCACCTAGGTCTTGTTTATTGAATCTTTCGCCAAAAGAAGGAATTTATGGCAACTGTTCTCTTATTTTTGGTGACGAGAATGTGATACCATGCAGAACCATAAGTGATCAATACAAAAGATATTCAATATGCGCACAAACTGAATATCGGGATAGTGTATGAACATGTGCAGCTCTACAGTAGGGCAGTGGGGTTCGTTTTCCACGCATTGAATTTGAAATCCAAGAATTTTTTCAATATTTTCATGATTTTACAAAAGATTTTCAAAAAAATTCCTTATAATTTTCAATTTTGCCCCCACAATTATAATTTTGTGAAATTTGCCACCACAACTCCGTTCTCGTGGCTCTGTCCCTATGTATTAACAACTAAATAGCTAGAGCATAATAAACCCAAGATGATAGCAATAATAAAATTAATTCAAACAACTTTAGGTCTGGCCAAAGCCGACTAGGCTCCCCTTTCACGACAACTTCTGGTCTCGCCTCTCACTTGGTCACGAATACATACGCTACTCCGCATATTCCATCACTTAACATTGTCCTTTTACGAGCTTTTTCAAGAGTTTATATATCATTATATAGAAGAACATACTACAAGAGTTTCTTCTTTTTGTGATACACATTTGGGTACCAAAATGAGCCTGCCTTTTGTCTTTCTTTGTAGGAGGGAAACCACCAGCAGATAGGGTCCTATACATAGTTCCGTGTGAAGAGGGTTTGAGTTAAGTTAGATGAGCAAGTGAACAACATGCTATACCTGCCCAAATGGTGGCTCCAAATTAGGATGGCAAAAAACTCGAGATGACTTGAGGCCAGAGGGGCGCAATCGACAGGGCGGAATAGAAGATAATATTTGCAGGGATAAATTACATTAAGTTTTAATTGTGGGGGCAAAAATTAAAAACTTCAAGGACCTTTTTAAAAATCTTGCAAAAAAATTGGCAAAATATTGAATTTTCATCTTTATAGTGGGGGGTAGGTGACCTCTCTACTCCCACTCTAAAATCCATCCCTGGCAATCGGAGAGCTAGACGTGTTCGGGTACGAATTAGTGCATGTTTGACACATTTTAATTTATTTCATGATGTATTATAGGATAATTTTCAACTACAAATTTACACAGTAAAAAATGGTCTCAGCATGGGCAAACCATGCGACCGCATGGGTTGTTACCATGTGGTCGCATGGTGTATTTATTTTGCCGTTGAATACCGTTTTCTCCCGTTGTAAATTCAAAATTGGTGACTTTTGGCTTAAAGTTTGGTACCATTTCATGAATGTGGTGTATGCCTATATATATTAAATCCATGTTGAAGACAAATACATTACAAAAAACCATCAAGGTTCCATATTACTTCCAAAATCAAAGAACAAAGTCTTTAAAAGGCATATTCTTATTCATCCTTTGTGTTCATCAAGTTTTTTAGGATTTGCACTTGCGGTTTGGTGTTTAAATCTTTGCAATGCTTGTTATAATCTTGCAAATCATTTACCAACAACTTTCGAAGCATCTCAAATTCATAGGAGAAGGGGCAAATATCGTTTGAGGACAACGATATCGTGTTCAAGCCATTCATTGATACGAGTTCGAGATTATATTATTTTTAGCGTTTTCGGTTCATATTTTGTGATCTCTATTCTATTCCGGTGAATGTTCTCTAACAGTCTCAAACGATACTTCTACAATGGAAAGCGATGGCGATAATCAAACTCATGAATCAAGACTTAGTGCAGTTAGATCGGTTCGATGGAACAAATTACATTCGATGGAAAGACAAATTGAAGTTTCTTTTCACTGCACTAAAGATCTTCTACATTCTAGATTCGGAATTGGCGCCACGACCGGAACCAACAAATGGAGAAACCGAAACAGTGAGTAATAAAAGACAAAAGCGCCATGAAGATGAGTTAATATGCCGCGGTCACATCTTCAACGCATTGTTGGATCGTTTGTATGACTTATATACAAACATAACTTCAGTAAAGGAAATTTGGGATGCGCTCGAAAATAAGTACAAAGCGGAAGAAAAAAGTACAAATTTTTTTTAATTTCTAAGTACTTTGATTTTAAATTTTTAGAGAATAATCCCCTTCTTCCCCCAAATACATGAAATGCAAGTAATTGTCAATAAGTTGAAAACGGTGAAAATTGAAATACCAGAGACCTTTCAAATGGGGGCTATAATTGTCAAACTTTCTAGAACTTGAAAATGATATCGGAAGAAGATAATGTATAGTTCCAAAGATTATTCTTTGGAACAACTGCAAAAATATTTTTGGATTGAGGAAGAGTCGAGAATATGTGATAAAAGTGATTCTCATGATGACACTTCCAAAGTAAATGCTGTAGAGAATTTCGAACTGCCAACAAAATCCAACAAAATAAAGCCTTCAAGGAACCTTAATAAGTTCAAGAAGAAGACCAAAGGAGGATGCTTTGTTTGTAGGAAATCTGGACACTACGCAAAAGATTGTAGACACCGAAAATACAACAACTCTGAGGGTAAAGTGAATTCCATCCAACAAGACAAGATTGTGGCCACCGTGAGCAAAATAAATGCAATTAAGGGAAATGTTCTTGGCTGGTGGTATGATACTTGTGCCACGGTGCATGTATCATATGACAAATCTTTGTTCAAAACATACAATGAAGTGAATGGAGACCAAGAGGTCCAAATGGGTAATGAGGTGCAGTCCAAAGTAATTGGAAAATGAAGTGTAGAAATTATCTTCACTTCTGGAAAAAAATGTTACTCTCACAAATGTACTACATGTTCCGGATATGAATATGAACTTAGTGAGTGTAAATCTTTTGGAAAAATCGGGCATTAAAAGTGCATTTGAGCATGGAAAACTTGTATTGTCACTTAACGAGAAATTTGTTGGAAATGACTATTCATGTGAAGAATTGTCAAACTTTGTACTATAACTTGTAAATTTTCTCTAACAATAACTTGTAAATTAGATGTACATTCTTCCCAACCTCAGAATGAAAATTCTTGACGAGTTGGGGCATAAAATGGCTGCTTCGCCTTAAACTTGCCCAAAAGAGCATCCCAATGGTAACGTAAAATTGGGTGTAAATTGATATTTTTAAAATTACTTTTGCATCCTTATATACATTCGGGTAGATCTAAATTCATTCTTTTGCCTCTTGTGGATGTTAAAAAACAAGATGTAAATTTACATTTTTTTTTACCAAAAATACAATTTACATATCTTCATTAGAGAAGTTTTCGACAACTTTAAAGGTCCAAAATTTCTATTTTTACACCACCATCGCATGTGCTCTGAGTGAGAAAAAAAAATTAAAAAAAAAAAAGGGAAAAGAAAACTGTCGGGGGCTAGAGGTCCAGGATTTAGTCCGACTAAGCTGGGACACCTGGGTTATCAAAAAAAAAAAAAAAAAAAAAAAAAAAACTTCATTTGTCTTATAGTGGATTGCTAGTAACGTTAACTTGACTTTTATTTAAAAATAGATAGTCATCATGTTTATTTTTATTATTTTAATTTTAATTCCAAATTCCAATTAATATTGAACTTGATGATATCAAATTGATTCGTGTCTGTTACATAAAAAAATTTCATCTAGCTTCACAGGACAATTCCAAGTGAACAATACTCTGTATGGAAAAAAAAAAAAGTTCGAGAAATTTTTTCCATTTCTTTCCCCAGTAGGATCGATGACCTTCGATTTAAGCTTTTATTCATTTGGTACATACTTTCAAGTTGGCAGACAAGGTGTAGCACAATCTCGTAAGCAAACCACAACAAACAATTAATCGAGATTTCTAGAAATATCGTGACCAGGAACAACAAACATAAAATGGAGATACCAAATTTTGAATTTAGCTAATGTAATTGGGAAATTTAGAGTTTAAAAATATTTGTGTGGACAAGCAAAAAGTTGAATGGAATGGAGATCCATACTGCAATCCAACCCCATCCCATCCAAGTTGGAATTATGTCCGAATATTCGCAATTATATTCCTCAAAGGAATTTCGTGTACTCCACCTCCAATTTGCTGGAATCCTTGTCACGTGCTCTAAAATAAAACATCTCTTAGAAAAATATTCGACTACTGAACATATTATGCCCTTGTTTGATTTTCATTACATTACATTACATTACATTCTATTTTTCTCTCTCCTATTTTCAACCACACAATCTTCCATAAAATAATATTACACGTAAATTGAAAATTTTTCTTTCTTTTTCAACCACTCATTTTTCAAAAAACACTATTCTATACATTAAATTTTCCCCGTAATGGGGGCCAAACAGGGGCATAATCTTTTATTTGTTTCGATTTGATAACTGACCTTCAGTTGACTTTCAATTTTAGTCGTATCATAGTCATGTTACCAAAATTCATCCACTCGAGCACACTCTGAGCTTTAGAATCATTCTCAATTTCAACTTATTTTTATTTATTTATAATTTTAAACTTTTATAAATACTTTTCAAACATGGCTTAACATGCATTAAAATAAAATAGATTCGGACATGTTTGGTGAGATTTTTGAAAAGTTAAAAGTTGTTTATGATACGACTCATTTGACATGACTTTTACTTTTTATAGAGTAGCTTTTGGAGGAACTGCCTTTATTTTTATTAGTCAAATTTGAACGTGTATTGTATGTTATTCTAAAATACTTTATAAGTGTTATAAAAGTAATATTTGATATTATTTTATTGGGAGGATTTAATGTGTTTCAAATGAATTAAAGAGAATAAGATTTATGATAGAAATTTAAAAGAAGAAAATTTTACTCTCAAAACTCAACTTCTATTATTTAAATTTTTTGTGATGATAAAACACTATAAATGAGCAATTTTTTATACTACATTTGGTACATAATAATTAATTGTTAATACGTGAATTTAAACATCTATTAAAATTTCTAGATACGTGAAGAGAACTAAATTTATCTATAATAACTCTAGATTCATGTAAATCAAATTAATATGAATATTAATTAATTGAGATTTAAGAACACAAAATTAATAGATGATTTTGTAGTATTTATTGTATATTAAAAATGAATAGAGATATTATTGAAATAATTGAATTGTAGTAAAATTAAAATCGTTCAAAAAATGATTTTCACTTGATGTGACATTTAATGTATGGATTATAGATTTGAAAACTAAAAATTTCCTATTATGCTCTTAGAGGAAGTCTTATTGAATTAGTTTTCTCTACAGATAGAAGAAGCATTTTCATAGAAATAATCAAATTGGTCAAAATGCAGCTTTTGGATTTCAAACGTTCCTTTTAGGCCATCTCCAACCCAACACCAAATTTTGCACCATTTTGCACCAAATTTTGCACCAAATCTTGCACCAAACTAAAATTCATCTCCAACCATTACACCAAAAATTACACCAAATGAACAGTATTTAACCATTTTCTTCCCTTTTTTTATTCTTTATAATCTACTTATTTGAAATATTATTTATTTAATTATTTCAGAAATACATAAATTACTAAATAAATAATCAATTAATCGTGTTTGATGTATTTTAAATTATTTTCGTCTTTTAATTAATTAATTAATTATTATGTCTTACATTTAACATTTATTTTAAACACAAATAATTATTAATATTAATAAAAATAATAATAATTTATTGTATTAAAATATATATAGCACAAATTACATAAATACCCTCAACAAATTTATTTGGGAAATGTAAAATAAGGACAAAATTGGCATTTTACACTTGCACCATTTTGGTGCAAAATTGTGCAAAATTTGGTGTTGGGTTGGAGTAATTTTGCACCAAAAAATGGTGCAAAATGGTGCAATGGTGTTGTGGTTGGAGATGGCCTTAACTTTTTAAATGTCTTGTCAAATGAACCCTTAGTACGTTTGATTGAAAATACTTTCCATAGAAAATGTCAATTTTCACCCAAATTTCTATTTTTGTGTTTTTAATTGATATTTTTTTGATGAAAAATATTTTTCGATTTTTGGTCAAGGATAATATTTTCTTTAAAGGGAGTGTATTTTCATTTTTCAGAATATTCACTCCCCCTGTATTATCTACACCCTCTCCCTCTCTCTCTACCTTAATAAAAAAATGAACAATTATAATATTTTTTAGGTTAAAAATAAAATTAATCAAATATATTTAATTAACAATTTTTATGAAAATACTTTATAGGCAATTTAATTCTCGAAAATGTATTTTCTTCCCATTTAAATTTTGTGTTCGCAATCAAATGCATCCTCATATAATTTTCTGAAAGTACTCTGTATAATATATCTTCATCAAAAAACTCGATAAATCCCTTCAACAAAAAGTATAAGCCCCTGTTTGGCCCTCATTTTTCGGTAATGCAAATGGGAGGAATAATATTTTTTTGAAAAATGAGAGGTTGAAAAAAAAAAGGAAAATTTTTCGATTTACGTGTAATATTATTTTATAAAAGATTGTGTCGTTGAAAATAGAAGAGCGAAAAATAAAATGTAATTTAATGTGGTCAAATGGAGGCTAAATAGAAATAGAAATTCTACCTAACGAATCCTCGATAAGTTGCCGAAAAAGAACGCAAGAATCGAGGATGCCACCAAGCGATATGCCTGTGAAAACAATATATGCGAACGTGTAAATTTAGAGACGGAGAGAGAGAGATTCAAAGGCGTCCATTCTTTTTCCCGTAAACGAGGACTTTTATAGAACAAGAGATTGAACAATATTTTACTCATTCATTGGATTCTTTTGTGGAGAATACCACTTGTTCTTCAATTGTTTCTTCTCTCTGTGAGGTCAGTTCATCTCTCTTCGACAGACACGCAATCTATGTTTTAATAAATTAATTTTCATTTTTATTTCTGGCTTTTCTTCCGGTTTGCCTCCTATCCCTCAAGAATTTCGAGGTCTGGTGATGTCAATTCTGAATTTGTTTACTTCTATTAGACTAGATTATAATTTATTTGAAGGGAAATTTGATTTGAATTGTTAATTCTTTTTATGTTTTATTCTTCTACTCTTATTTCATAAATTCAAAGTCATGTTAGCAAATTATTTAATTTCGTTCAGGATTGGTAAAATTTTAACCAAAAAGCTAAAATTTGAAAACAACTCCTTTCTGCAAAATTAGGTGGAAATAGGGGATAATAATGTCCTTTCATACGTTGAATCCAACAATTTTGGAAGTAAATATCACATCATACTCGTCTTATTATTTATTAATATGTGGGACTGTTGGTTTGGGGTAATTTTAATCCTCACACGGAAAATTGCTTATAAACTATAAATGATTGTGATGGATTAAGAAACGATCATGATTCACGTGTTGTATCCCTATTGGCTCAGGCATCAACATTCCATCACTTTTTAAATTTTTTTTGTTTTTTTAACATGTTTTTTGGCCAACCATTTGATTTCTCCTGGTCGGATAATCGTCTAATTACAGGACGCGCTGTAAAGGGATTTTTTTTGGTTTGCTGCTGGGATCAGGCTGTCAATTTTTTGGACAGCCTGATTTTGAGGTCTTCAACACAAAACGTTTACCCATAAATCGGTAGGTAGCACGTCAAAATTTTGTTTTTTTTTTCCAACTGGGCATGTTTTTGTTGTCGAATTCATGCGTTTAATGTTTTAATCCTTCACTTTTGTAGGTGGATGCAAAATTTTGTTTCTAGGTTTTGTGGGTAGACGATAATTCTTCGACACATTCTTGGCCATCCTGTTTTTCATCATGGCTTCCTTGTCTGGAATATTTCAGAGGCCGGTAATTGCAGCCTCTGCAGTTGCAATAGCCTCTATTTCTGCTGACTTTCACGATAAACTGCGGCCTTCCAGTTCATCAGAGACCTGTAATTCCTTGCAACAATCCTATCCTTCTGTCTGTGAGTCATTACAAGAAACAAGTTCGTCTTGGGTGTCCCAGATATCTGTTTCCAAGTTAATGGATTTGTCTTTTATCACTAAAATTCGCACGCCTGTGCCTAATGTAAGAATATCATTTCCTAACACTGGACCTAATTGTTGTTCTATGGTGTCTTCTCCTGTTTTCCTCAATTTGTATCAGTCTGCTGAGTTAGCAAAAACTGCCAAACCATTGTCCTTTTCATACACTCTTCCTCCATTGTCATCGGATGTTTCATATAGATGGCATTTGCCAGAGCCAAACTCCATCGATGTGTCTGGGGTTTCTGATTGTTCATCGGCAAAATCTAGGACGGTTGTGGTTTTGCTTGGATGGTTAGGAGCGAAGCAGAAGCATCTCAAGAGATATGCAGAATGGTATACCACAAGAGGGTTTCATGCCATTACATTTACTTTCCCGATGAATGAGATACTCAGTTATCAGGTTGGGGGGAAAGCTGAGCAAGATATAGAATTGCTTGTGAACCATCTTGCTGAATGGCTGGAAGAAGAGCACGGAAAGAATTTGGTTTTTCACACATTTAGCAACACAGGATGGCTAGCGTAAGTTTTTGTGCTTCTTACTTAACCCTGTCACTCGGCCCACTGAAAACTGGGTATAAATTCTACCTCAATCGCAAAAAATAAAGAAAAATGACATAAAAGGATGAGATTTTCATGGATTTGCTCGCCAATATGTTTGAGAAGTCTCTTGTTTATGTTTACAGTTATGGAGTCATCTTGGAAAAGTTTCAGAACAAGGATATCACACTAGCGGGAAGGATTAAGGGCTGTATCGTGGATTCTGCTCCTGTGGCAGCCCCTGATCCACAGGTAATATTTTATTGTAGAATTGTTGTGCACAAGGTGCCACGGCAACATGGTTGCTGGAAAGACATTGTACGTTGAAATGTAACTTTACACAAAACAAGAGATCTGGTACCTAGTTTTCAGAGCTAGTCACCATTTACATTAAGCCACATTGAGTTATTTCTTGCATTTCACTTGTGTTGAAGCTCACTTGTTTTTTGTTTTTTTCATGTTCAATTAAGATAGTGCAAAATCTACATATCCATTCTAATATGTCCAATGTAATTGTGATTTCTTTCACATTATATCATTTTTTTTCCACGTGATTCAATTAAATTTTTCTGTTTATCTGCATCTTTGAAAGGATTTGAGCCCTTGTGGTTTAACTTCATACATAACTCTTGATAGAGCATAGTGAAAGAAGAGAATTAATGTAAACCTATTGAGGCTTTGTCGTTGCGTATTACCTTTCTCTAGATTCTTCCTTCAATTATGAGAAACAAAACTAAGAACTAGAAGTTTTGTTACGCAGCGGGGAAAAGGAGATTTTAGCTTCTTGTCAAGGCCGTGAATCCACGCACAAATGTTAATTTAGCATCCTAAGTTTTCTTGTCTTGTGTTACTTTCATGGTTCATTTTTCTATGTGATTTTTGTCCAGTCTTATTGATGCAAACAAGTAATATGTGCTTCTAGGTCTGGGCTTCTGGATTTTCTGCTGCTTTTTTGAAGAAGCATAGTGTTGCAACTAAAGGTTTCACAAGCTTAAGTGAAGCAAAAGCAGAGGCGACTGATGGAAGTAGAAATGTTGTCGAAGCCAAGCCTGCATTAACTGAAGCAGCTCTTCTACTTGTGCTAGAGAAGTTCTTCGGGTTGGTTTTGAATTATCCTTCAATAAATAGGTAAAGAGGCTTTCCTTAACAAACTAAAATTTTTGTGCTATTATCCCGACCTTGATTAGCAGTTATGCTCACAAAGTTGTTCATATATGGTATCTACAGCAGTTGTATTGTCACGCTTTTCATTTTCTTTAATTTTCAACCACCTTCTCCATTGCATTTAATAGGCCAATATGACTTTTGCACAACTGCAATTAAATTGTCTGAATCAGCAACAAATAGATTTTACATTATTTATGTTCAGCAATCCTTTTTACCTTGACATTTTGTTAATAATAGTTCTCGTATTACAGGAGGCTTTCTGATGTGTTGAGTGTACTGACACTCCAGCAACCAAGCTGTCCACAGCTATACATTTATAGCTCTGCCGACAAAGTTATTCCTGCGGGGTCTGTCGAGTCCTTCATAGAGAAGCAGCGGAGGAGTGGACGTGAGGTCAGAGCTTGTAACTTCATTTCGACTCCCCATGTCGATCATTTCCGGAATGACCCTAAATTGTATTCTTCGCAACTCACCAATTTTTTGGAGGATTGTGTGCTCACTTGTTGCTAACATTCTTCCTTAATAGCATACTAATTTTTTAATACATTTCATGACCTAAATAATCCCATACACATAGGTAAATAGATGTGGCTTTAAAAGCTTCTGTCCTTTATTCTTTTGGGGTGTAAGATTGTCCCTGTACCATTTAACACTGTACATGTTTCTTAATATTATTTCCATATCAAAATGCACTTGCTTATATTGATTTAATGAGAGTAGCTGTCTTGCTTGTTGCAGAAAGTGCGTGTACTTGAAGTAATTTGCTATTATGCTAAATGTCAATTGATTAACACAAGTTGGCTTATATATTTTTACCTTGCTGGGATTACTGATTGTAGGCATTAGAAAGTGTCAAATATTAAATGCAAATTTTTGATTAATACACGACCAAAATTTGATTTTACATTTTTATTTCTCCTGCGTATAAATCTCTTGTGTAAACATACTGCTTCAATATTCGTGTTGGAGTCTAGTGATGAAGACACAGGTTCTGTTTGCTGGTTTATGTGTGATGTGTAGATGTGGGAGCGTGTAATCGGGAAGTAAGAAGGGAGATTTTTCTATTTGGCCTAAAACTATTCCTTTTCGTGGAAAAGTTTATATAGCCCTTAATGAAATGATTTTTTCTATATTGCAACATAATATCCTAATCTTT
>NC_036244.1:20964389-21030660 GCF_002742605.1 Olea europaea var. sylvestris | reverse complement strand
GTGCCTCCAAGGGGCGCAAGCACACGAGTTACTGAAAGAAAAATGTTTAAGTCTAAAAACTAAGGAAATGAAAATTACATGTTCTCTGTTCGAGAGTTTTGGATTCGGTCCTTTGCTTCTATGTCTTTTCTCCCTTTTATACTTCATGGACGATCTCTTTGTGATCAACCGCTCTAAAAACTGCTTGATCGTCCTATAACTGCCCACTTTCTTCGTAATGGCCAACTTGTCATGAAAACTACCTTTTTTAACTGCTGCCATTACTCTTCCTCGTTCAACCGCTTTCGATTGAGTTCCTTGAATCGTGAAACGTGATAGGGCTGCTTCAATAACTGCCTTGATAACTGCACTTCTTGATAACCACGACGCTTTATGTTGTTAAGACCTTGGGCGACTTGAAAATTTGGGCGAGAATAGAGTAACAGTTCTGGACGACTGTATGACACTCCATTCGCTCAGATTCTGGGCGACTTGCAAACTTGGGCGATGGCGTTACCGCGTTCTTGGGTCTTCATCTTGATTTGTTTGATTGGGCTTCGTTCTTTGGGCTGTCTGATTTGGGGATCCTCCAATTGGGCTTCACTCCTTGGGCTGTTCGAATTGGGCTGAATTTTTATGTGTCAACAGTTAGCTTCTCTAACATTTGGTTTTATTGTCCCCGAAGAAATATTTTGTTGAAGGTCCACTCCTGTCAAAATATAACGCGTCGAAATGTCAAAATAGATTAATATTTTCTCTCATTAATAAAAAAATGGATACCTCAAATTGTCAAAAGATGATGATCAATCTAAAGAACAAGTAGTTTGAGATAGCATGGGTGCTTTCTAACTGACTTGTCAAAATTAGATTAATTCCCTCTCACCAACCCTAACAAAATATATGATTGAGTAGTTGGCAATCACTATCCCTCCAACTCCTTTTGAGTACATCATACACCAAGGGCCTTTTCGTAATTTCAAAAAACTCATTAACAACAATATTGATATTCCAATCAAGGTCTATAAAATCATTTTTCAAGGGCGTTCTAATTTTCATCCTTGTTGTATCGATTAGCACGTCTGGTCTTTGATAATAATTTCGACCTAAAAGGTGATTTAAAAATAAATATATTATAAGTGCTATAAAATATTTTTTCCACGTTTAAAAGTATGAAAAAAGAATATTTTAACAATTTTTGTTACATAATTGTTATATTGAGAAAAGATTGAGGACTTAAGTGCAATTAATATCAGTGCCTCTTCAACCTCTCCTAATCCTTCAAGTATTATATATATTGCTGCTAATTATTATTCTCTCTGACTCTACTACAATGGACGGCGGCGCGTGCATAAATGACAGTCTTGGCGACGATGAGCTTCGGGCGGTGCTGTTAAAGTTGGAGCACGACAAGGACAAGGAAGTGTTTGGGCTGGTGTGCAAGAGATGGCTCCATTTACAGAGCACCGAGAGGAGGAAGGTTTGTGCTCGTGCCGGCCCTCACAAGCTCCAGAGACTCGCCGCTCGTTTCACGCGCTTGCACGAGCTTGATCTGTCGCAGTCGGTCTCGAGGTCGTTTTATCCTGGCTTCACTGACTCGGATCTTTCCTTTATTGCCGCCGCCTTATCGTCCTTGCGAATTCTCAACCTTCAGAATTGCAAAGGTTAATTTCCTCATTTAACTAAATGATCTTTTTCACTACTAACCTGTATATTATTATTTACTATTTCTGCAATTTTTACTCAAAAAGCTTCAAAAGAATATTCTTTGCATTTTTTTGGGGTTGATATATGAAATTCAGTGCGCGTGGTTTCAATTCCTATAATTGTTGAAGCCTTGTTTTTTGGTGTTGAAAAATAAAATTTTGTGAGACTTTGATTTTGGCCCCTTTTTACTTAATCTACTAGCTATTGAGATGAACTGACGTGGAGTTACGAAGTTATCTTAAATAAACATTTTAATTTTTCTGCGCTTTTTTTTTTTAATCACTGGAGGATTAAATTTTGCTTTTACTGTGATGAAGAAAGATAGTTGATTTTAACTAAAATCATATGCAAAGCATGAAGAAATTAAAAATTTCTTTGAACTTTAATGTGGAACTTTTGTTGGACGCATAACTGATAGGTGAATTGTTGGTGTAGCACAGGTATAACCGATATTGGAATGACAGCTATTGGTTCTGGGCTATCTTCCCTGCAGTCTTTAGATGTATCCTACTGCAGAAAGCTAACAGATAAGGGGTTATCATCTGTTGCTCAGGGTTGCCCCAACCTCAGAGTGTTGCATCTTGCTGGTTGCAAATTTGTAACCGATGCTCTATTAAGATCTCTTTCCAAGAACTGCAATAATATAGAGGAATTGGGTTTCCAAGGATGCAGTAAATTAACTGACTCAGGAATAACTGTTCTTGTTGCTGGGTGTCAAAGTCTGAAACATTTAGACATCAATAAGTGCATTAACATTGGAGACGTTGCGGTAACTAGTGTAGCAAAAGCTTGTTCATCATCACTTAGAACATTGAAGTTATTGGATTGCTACAAGGTTGGGGATGAGTCTGTATTATCCTTGGCCAAATACTGTGAAAATCTTGAGACACTTGTCATTGGTGGATGTCGGGACATATCTGATGGAGCCATAAAATCATTGGCTTCTTGTCATGGCAGTCTTAAGAATCTACGCATGGATTGGTGTTTAAATGTTACTGATACATCCTTGGACTGCATATTTTCGGTATGCACGGAGCTCGAGGTTCTTGACGTTGGGTGCTGTGAAGAGGTTACAGATGCAGCATTCCTGGGATTAGGAAATGGAGATTTCAAGTTGAGTTTGAAAATATTGAGGGTGAGCAACTGTCCAATGATTACAGTGCTAGGCATTAGCAAACTGTTGAAATCTTGTGAAAGTCTTGAGTATCTCGATGTGCGTTCATGCCCTCATATAACCATTGCTAGATGCGAGCAGGCTGGATTGCAGTTTCCGGAGAGATGTAAGGTGAATTTTGTTGGGGGTTTGGCTGAGCCAGATGTGCTACGCTGAGACTGTGATTTGTGAATATATGGCAAGTTCTGTTATTTTGAAGGTTCCTTTGTTCGATTGGAGCTTTCCGTCCATGGTTTCGTTCACCATGTTATTTCGCCCTACAGTATTGCTTATGTATTCTAGAGCTTTTGATTTCTTTCTGATTTATTTCCCCACATCTCTGCACTAGGATTTGTCATCTTCCCCTGCTCATAAATTCTATGGCTAGAAGCCCAAGTTCATATGTAAGCGTTTATGTTCAATTAATTGGGTATCAATAACAAAGACATTTGTGAATATTTATCGAATACTAATTCTATTTGATCTATGAATTGAGAATGTTTTGAGGGAATTCATTTTTTAGACATTTCTAGACAGTTATTGAGTGCATTGTAAAGTGCGTTTTGAAAATAATGCTGTAAAAGTTAAATTGGTCGATCAACTTATTTTCTTGAGCCATCGAAGTTTATTTTATGCCATCTCGGTTTGACATTATCCCCTACCTTAACATATTGATATGAAAAGTAAGTAAAAGGCGCAAAAAATGGCACCTTATCAGTCATCTATACGAAGTTATATCAAATCTCTACCATGAGAAATGAAATGATCAAATAAAAATACATCAAAAGAGTCCTATTGCAATCTGAGATTGGGCAAGCTCCATTTATCTATCTTCAACAATCCTATAATCTCTCTTTCAGTTCATGCGTATGCGAAGTATTAGCTAACCATTCGACCACTGTGTTCCCGTTCCCCGTCTCTCTAAACGTTTGAGAACTCCACTTAAAATCTTCCTTTGCCAGCACTGAACTTTCTCCAGATGGTACTGCACTTTCCACAACCAGTAGCTTTTGATTATGATTTTGATGATGTCACGCCAGCCAACAAATAAAGGTTTTAGCTTGATCAAAACTCTAGTCGTTAAAGGCAAGTAGTTAAGCTATAGTGTGTTCGTTATGGTTGAAACATAGTGCTCTAAAATGTTATTACAATCTATCTGATGTATATACAAGTTTTTGGAAATGATGTTGCTTGACGGTTGCTTTGTTGTTGAGTTTGTTAGAAGATATCCAGAATCCAGACATGTAGTCCCATATTTAGTGTGGATTGGATGAAAGTTCAGGTTTTTTGTGATTTGATTATTCTCAAAAATCAGCTGCCTCATTTTGTTTTGCTCGAGCTCTTTGAAATGAGCAATTGTGTAATAATGACAGAAAACTAGGCCTTTGCCAGTAAGGAAGCGAAGTATTAGACCAAATTCGCGGTGTGAAAGATCTTGAAGAAGCCAGAATAACATACAAAAATAAAATAGGTTTGATCACCGGCTCACCATTTCTTTTTCATAAATCACCACGACTGGTTCAAACATCAAAGCATGGGGGCTAAATCTTCGGAACAATATATTTTTGCTAAATCTTGCTTGAATCTATAGAGGTGAGGATTTAAGTGCCTGCTTGATGACGGGGTCATGCGTGGTGAAGTTTTGCTGGAACTGCTCTTTACCGTGTCTACTGCAGCCATGAAATCCGACAACGTCCTCCAGCAATTTAAGTGCCTGCTTGATGACGGGGTCATGCTTGGTGAAGTTTTGCTGGAACTGCTCTTCACCGTGTCTACTGCAGCCATGAAATCCGACAACGTCCTTCAGCAACAATGGTTTTCCAGAATATCATTCCCTCATTTCCACTAAAAAGTTCTAATATGGGGTACTAACATGTATGGCATTAGTAAGATTATTGATGGGATACTAACAAACAGGACTTAATAACAGAAATGATTTTATCCATCTGCATTCCACGACTACCCTTCACCAAAACAACGTCATGGCAATGTAATTTGCTAACAAATTTGGAAACAAGTTCGTCTGCATCGTAAGCACATACCAACTTCTTCCCCTTACCTATGTTCAAATTCTCAGCTGCCGTCAAAAACCGCTTACCAACAAGTGCCATTAAATCAATTCGAGCATCTAGGCAATGCTGTAAAATCAATTCGTGGAACATGATCTCTTTTGGACCAAGTTCAAGCATGCCCCCCAAGTGTAGCAACTTTTCTGCCTTTGCACTCAATTGCTCTTAGTAAATCAATGGCGCTTCGTGTGCGATCTGGGCTTGCATTATAAGCATCATTTACTATTTTGATACCATTCTGACCTCCCATGAACGGGTATAAATGTTGAGAAGGATTTTCCGCATAGAGCAAGAGGAACTCCCAAAAATGTTGCAACAGCAGCTGCTGCACATGCGTCCAGAGCCAAATGCAAACCTGGACTCGGAATCACAAATTTGACCCTGAACCCCAGCAGAGTAAAACAGATTATGCAATAAACTTCTTTATAATAGATACATATATTTATAAATCAAACACCTCCAAGAAAAGATTTACTGGATCAAGGAGAGTGTGCATTAAGTGGGGAAACATACATGCTTGATTAATTATTTTATTTAGTACTTTTCAGAAGTGATAGGACTTCTTAGAAAAATAGGAAGAAGATTTCCCAAAACAAATTGTTCAGGTAACCAGATATAAAAAAATTCACTTCCCTAAATATCCATATTTTCATGGAAGCCTTTCAATATTCACACTTGCCGAATTCAAAATTCTAGACAAAACCTTTTCAGAAGCTCATTTATAACTGCCTTGTATGCCAGATGGAACAGAGATTGACAAAAAGTTTATTGCAACATTTAGGAAAAAAACATTTATTTCATCTCACATTATCCAGTTCAGATATTTTGATGGCAGATAATGTCACATAATTTTTGACAGCATGGAATTCAGAAGTTGAAGTTGAAGTTGGTTTTCAGAAAACTACAATCAAATATAAATATCACACAGATTTCGTGGGCTGAATGACATTTTCAAAATATTCTTAAATATTCCCATGCCGCCCTGCACTAGAATTAAAGTATTTAGGCGATAAGAGCGACAATAAACTTATGCTTCTTTATTCCTTTCTAAAACAACCTGAACTTTGTGATCTCCATCTATACTTTGTGCCAAAACTAACCGAACATCAGAGCCCTTTCTCCGACCAAAGAATACCTAGATGCAAGTCATAAATCTGCATTAAATACTTTATGTTGGCACTTGTAGAATCATCTGAATCATAATTTCTAAAAGATTTGATTTCTCAGCACGAAGCAATTCCAGTTTCCTCGAGGCATAATTTGGCTCCAATATAAAATTATGAAGGCAAATATGTCCTATAGCAAATCAAAAAAGACAAACATGTTTTGCCGCTTGCTAGAAAAAGATATAATCATCTTCTTTTTTGAAAGCTGATTCTCAACTCCAACAGCTTATTCAGTCAATTCGATGTGATCCTACAAGGCATTTTAAGTATGCAATTGAAAAAAACCAAGGGAGCTTTCAAGTGGAGTAAATTGAGTAAGGACGTGAGGAGATATAGATGAATGCAATGTTTGTCAATGAAAGCTAGAATACATTTCCACACCAGGTTTGTTTCAACCTTTGCCCATTCCGTAACAAGTGATGGTTGATATCTCCATGAATTTCATTTAGGGTCAGTCAAAGTCCCACGGGAAAGCTTGGGAAAGAGATCTCAATTGAAAGGATGGAAAACCTTACTTAAAAAATTATTTGATTTCTGTAAAGGAAACAGTGTTTCCATCTCCTTGGTCATTAAACTATCTACATCAACTCGTCCCTAAGGCACCTTGGTTAGAGATGTGTAGCAGCTGAATGGTACGATTTAGCATATCTGTTAACATCCTTGTCTTAATTCTCTTGAACCTATCTTCTGATTATATTCAACATCTAACTATCGCCTCTTCAAAAGAAAAAGGATTTTGGTGTGACAGCGAGTCCAACAAGCCTCAACTTGCTACAAAATAATTTAATGTTAGAACTACTAGCAGTTTGGGCAACTGCTAGGCAAATGCAGTTTTTCTTGCCTAATGACACTGACTCGAAAGTTCCCAAAGCTTGCAATTAGATTATGGGCTGGTTCTTGGATTCCCGTGTCTTTGTTCTGTGCATTTTTGCTCTATAAAGTCACATGAATTTCTTCAAAATTACTTAGCAGTATTTCTTTATCCTAAAATATACCGTTGCAAATGCACTCTGCAGGTTGAATGATATGTCTATATGGTATCTCCATGTTTATGGGTCCAGAAACTAATTCAACATTTCTGTATCTCTCTAATAAAATCTCGAGGATGGATATCTGCATTATGCCAATTTGTTGCCTTTGGGTGAAAAAGATTTATTTGAGCTGGAATAGTTGATTAGGCACGTAATGGTTGTGTCTAGGTGAAAAACTTCTGGTCCTTACCGAAGTTTTGTAACTATATTGAATTTCAACAGAATATTTCTTCAAAATTCTTATTTATTCCTTTCCATGTACATTTTATCCTTAACTTTTTGAGTGTAACAAAGGCAAGCTCTTTGCTTGCATGATCGTTCTTTGCCAATGTTCAATGTTGCCAAAGAGTTCTAATATTTTAACAAGAGCTTATACTGTGCTACTTGAAGAAGATGATAAAGAAAAATGAACTTGTGTGGATACAATAGCAGAGTATTCACGGAAAATCTTAAGAGCTAAGACTTGATACAATTGCCCTAGAGGGGAAAAGCGCTAAACGGTTGAGAAGCTGTTGAAAGATATTTTATAGTTTGGCTTCAGAACCAAGTATGTTCTATCTTACCTAAATACATGAATATCACTATAGCCTATAGATCTGCATATTCCTATCAATCAGGATCCAGAGGACTATGATCTCAAGGCATTGCATTTGCATTTCAAGCAATGTGTTTATAATTCTTATAATTTGACTAAGGATATCTTTACTTTTCTGCTAAGTTCTTGGACTTTCTAGTGATGATATCAAAAGAAAAAGGCAACAATCTGATTATATTTTGCTGATATATTCTGTCTCATGATTGATCGTATTATCCTGCTATCAGAGGGAATTACAAGTATCCTGCTACCAAACAGAGTTATAGAACACAAGGGGCGATATCTTTCGTTCTATTGATTGTGATGCAAGACAAATTAAAAAAAAGGAATAAGCAAGAAGAGAGGGAGAAATCGGAGAGAATGGGATGAGAAAACTGGAGAAGAAGTAGAAATCAGGGGAAAGGGGAGAAGGAGGAAGCCATAGGCAACAACCTAAGCATTAAACTCTTTAATTCATCAACTGTCTCAAATACACAACAAAACAGAAATAAATAGCAAAACCAAAACCCTAAAGAGAAAGGTTTGGGCCAAACCCACTATACAAGCCCAATAACAGAAACATAAATAATAATCCAAATAGAATATAACTAATAGTCCAAATAAAAAATAAATAGTAAATGGATGTCCGCATCAACTCTCTCAGGGAGGGAGAAAAACTCGACCCCGTCGAGTGGATAAATCAAAATGTTGCAATAAATTTGATGCTAAAAGCTCCAAGCCATGCTACGGGGGACGATTTTTCTTGATGACCAAATACCGAAACTCTACAAATGATAATAAAGCTAGTTCCAGCTTATCCTCAAGAATATGATCCAACAAAGGAGGACGATCTTTCTTTGTAATCACATACCGATACTGAACTCCCAATAGTAAAAATTCATGCCACTCATCTCCAAAATCTTCATCATTGGTCAACACAACATGTTTATCTAAAATAGCATCAATTTCATCTTTGTGTGCTATGAAATGTGTTATTGGAGTGAAAATGGTAATATATTTAGGTTGGGGATTCACATAAGGAAGTAGAAAATGATCATCAAGGAAATTAAAAAGGCCTTTGTACGTAAATAAATCTTCAGTATGTAAAGCAGAGTGGTGGCCAAAATGTGATGAAAAATCAATGACATGTGCATATGGACCAACATACTTTAAAAATACCAGCACTACCGGCTTGCAATATAACATAATCCCCAATATTAAATTCAAAATATCGTTTATGCAAATTAACTTGAGGTTTATATAATACATTGCTTGTGTCAATTTGCTTATTGATCTCAATATACAAGTCATGAAGATGATGGGCAAATGCTTCAGTTGCCATCAACACACTAGCATGTGGGGACATGGGAATAAGGTCTAACGGCCGCCTAGACTTATAACTATGAACAACTTTAAATGGATTTAGATCTAGAGACCGATTTACAGAATTGTTATACGCAATTTGAACAGTTGGGAGAATTAAGCAAAAATTATACCCTTATTTTCCAAAATTGGAGGAATATTAGATGAGGGAGGTCCTAGAAGGGACTTAATAGGAGGAAGTGGAGCCAATGAAACCGAAGGATGATTGTCATTACGCTTTCTACATGAAGAAGACGACATTGAGCTATCACAACCTTTACACTTGTTTTTCCAAAGGGAAGGAACACTAGACTGGGAAGGCTCTATGATAGACTTATGATGAGATGACGCTAATGAGATGGGTGAACGATGGTGATTACGCTTTTCATATGCAGTACTAATAATCAACTCATAATCTCGAGCTAAAGAATAAGCTTGATTAAGAGCGGTGACACCCCGAAAGAAAAGCTCATGCCTAAGATCATCTCTTAGACCTTGTGTAAATCTACTCAAAGTCAAGGCCTCATCCTCAATGATATGACATTTCATTCGAAATTCCTCAAATTCAGCAATATACTCAATCACTAATTGATTTCCTTGTTTAAGGGCATTCCATTGAGAAAAAATTTCAAAATTATCTCGTTCTCGTTCACGAACTTGATCCTATACCTACGATCGTGTCTAAAGCATTTTTTATCACCACGATGATGATGATAATGTCTATTATGGGACACTTTAGATTTATGGACGTCGGTTGAACGAGTGATTTGCTTAAAGTTGTTCAAATTAGTAGATAGAGCCTTACTTTCTTCAAGAGTAGTAATCATCTGGGTTTGGATAGCTGCTATTTGTCGGGTGAGTGCATCAAATTACGAGGGGTCCATGTTTAAAATAGTAAAGTGACAGGACGACCACTGTGCAATTGTACGCAAGCAACACTACCTAAATGAAATGCAATAGAGATATCAATATGCAACAAGGACCAACAATTAAAAACAACAATTTGAAATTCTCTCTCTCTCTTTGAACAAATTTTGGGGTTACGGAATCCAACTATGCAAGCTAATAGTGCTGAGGTGTGTAAATAATAAAGCAAGGGTCCAATTGACTTGTCAAAATTTCCAATCACGTAGGTAAATGGGGTAACAATGGGAAGTTAATTCAGTGACTGATTTCAGGTAAGTGAAGTTTGAGGCCAAATTTATGAGAGCACAGTGACACAAAGACTCTAAATGATGCTGATAAGTGTGTTTTTACACACTTATTTAGCTCAAAAACATGACTTAAACATGGACAAAGTAATTGAATTGTAACTTAATCTCGTTAAATTCATGCAGTGTAGGTGTTTCTATGGAAAAGATGGAATTCAGAAGAAAAGAGCCGAAAAAGGACCAAAACGAAACAAAGTGATAGTTCGGGGACCAAAGGTGCAAATATTGGTAAGTTGAGCTAAAGTGCAGAACGAGAATGAAAATATGCCAAGTATGAGCTTGAGGACGATACAAGATGATCGGAGGAAGAAAGAAGTAATATTGGATTGAATTAAAGAAAAGTGAAATATGAAGGACTAAATTGCAATTAATCAAAAGATGAGCCGAGCAAGTGATCAAGGAATTGATTGACCCAAACGTCAATTAGGAGTTAATATTTGATGATGGAACAAAGGAAAGAAAGAAAAGCGATCAAGAAAAGAGAAAACGAAGTTCAGGGACCAAAATAGCAAAGTTGAAAGTTACAACCTTGCGGCCGCACAGAACTGTGCCATGCGGCTGCACATAAGGTTGCAGGGATTCCATGGGCCATTTCACTTGAACCATGCGATCGCATGGCTATAAAAGACAAAAAAAAAATTCTGAACTTGCGTTTTTTATTGAAACTCTTTCGGGGCTCCGTGAGGACATGATATAAAAGCCAAAATTCATTAGAAATGGGGTAGAACGTCCAGGGAGAAGAAAATTACAACTTTTGAAGGCAAGAAACAAGATCTTGAAGCCGATTCCACAAGAATTCAAGCAGATTTTTAAGGTTTTATTCAAAATTTCAAGAAATTTTCATACGAGTGCTATTCTTTCAATTTATTAATTTCGTTTTTTTTTCTGTAATTATGAATATTCTAGGCTAGGTTTTCAATTCACTAGGTGATCGATGAACCATTGTTTGTTATTTTAATTCCATATTTCATGATTTTAATATAAAGACTCGTTTGGACAATTTGATTGGTTTATATGCATTGATTTTCTTCCGCAATTAGTGGCCAATGATTGTGTGAGTGTTGATGACTTATTTCTTACATTTGAGAGAAGTGGAATATGTTCGATAAGGTGTAAATCAACATAGGGTCCGATAGGGGATAGAGATATACCCCTATACTTTATGCAATTCTTTAATTGTTCACAAAACCACATGCATTCTTGTATATTTGCATCATCCATAGAGATATAGGCTGGTGGTGTGTAAGAATAGGTTTAATATATATCGAGAGAATATGTTGGATAGATTTAGGAATATTGAATTAGCAAATTTCCATCGGGTCATTGATTTTATGAAATTAGGGTTTTTATAGCTTCAATTGGGGATTTGTGATCCTAGTGACTTTATTTTGATTCATTTCCATAAATTAGCTTTTGAATTTGCATAATTTCATTTACTTGAGTGTTTGAGTCGTTTAATTAGAGAAATTTCAAGATTAGGGTTCCTAATTGAGAAATTAGGATTTTTAATTGAAATTAGGGTTTTTTGCATTTGGACCATATTTTCACTCAATGAGACTCGGTTAAGGCTATATTATATAGAATTGAACTACTCAATCTCTGTGGGACGATATTCGGACTTTTAAAAATCCACTTTATTACTTATCACGATCCGTACACTTGTGGTAGTTTTAAATCGAAAGAATTATTTCGTGAATAGATGCACTTTTAAAATAAAACAACAGTATAAACTAATGAGAATTAGGAGATAGCGACTCCCTGTTGTCCAGTTGACTCAAGTGGCTGTATTGGTTCTTTGCAATCGGTGGAGGCAGTTGGCAAAGGAGATAATTAACTACTTGATTGATGAAGTCGACTGTTGTCTGCAATCTTCAAGAGAGTTGTTGAACAAAGTCCACAGATGCGAATATAAATTCCAATTCTTCAATCTCACCACCTCAAAATCAACCCGTCTAGTGGTGCAACTGAGGGTTAGAGGCTGTAGTCGACGGTGGATTAAGTGATATAAGTTTCTGGACACAGTGAATGCTTCTGCCTAGCTGGAGTTGCCTGGTGTTGTAACAATTGGACTAGCGGCAAGGAAAACGACCAGATTAGGTGAATGTGGGGAGGGAGTCCACCCCGAATGGACAAAAAATGACTGGGATTCTTGACTGGGGTGGTGGATGGTAGGTGATGGGTAGCGTTCGGCGACGGAAGTTGAAGGGATTGGTGGGACCGGATGGGGAATTGAAGGAGTCTGGTTTGCAGTTGTGATTTGGCAGCAAAGACGAGTTTGGGATTGAGGATGTATGTCGACAACTTGGGTGTTCAATCGGCGGCGTTGGGGCGATGGCGGCTGGAAGGATGACTGGCGATAATAGTAGGAGAGATGGTTGGGTTGACCGACGGCAGACAGTAACGAGGTTGAAGACGGTGACTAGAATGCAATGAAGTGAGCTGATTGTTGTGATTTGGGCCAGTAATGAATGGGGCTACTTTATGTGTGAATGGATTTGGGTTATATGTTCGGGTAAATATGTAACAAATGGGCTGGGGATTGGGTTATTGGCCGGGTTGGATAATTGGGTTGATGTAATGGCCTTATTGGGCTGAATATGAGATGTGGATAATGGCCTCTAGGACTTGGGCTACTTATGATTATGTGGATGTAGATTGAGTCTGAGTAACGGGTTAAATGATATGGAGACTAGAATATTTGACTGGGTGTTATAATGGACTGTTTGGATTAATAATGGATTGTGTGTATGGGTTAGGGTTTGCAGGAAGCGACAGCAGTAACATAGCAACTCAGATTTTTTTTATTTTTTTTCCCCGCAGGTGAATAGTACCGTTTTTTTTTATGAAGAACAAATAACGACAAAATGGGAAAAACTAAAAAAAAAACTGCCGCCACCATTGTTTTTGTGTTGTTTCACATGTTTTGGGATCTACAAATTTTTTTGGAAGAGGGTGGGAAGAAATTTTGGATTTTAGAAGAGAATTTACCCAAGTATCGACTCTAATACCAAATTTGATGTAGGACGAATTAAAAAAAAAAAGAATAAGCAAGAAGAGAGGGAGAAATCGGAGAGAATGGGATGAGAAAACTAGAGAAGAAGTAGAAATCAGGGGAAATGAGAGAAGGAGGAAGCCATAGGCAACAACCCAAGCATTATATTCTTTAATTCATCAATTCATCAACTGTCTCAAATACGCAACAAAACAGAAATAAATAGCAAAACAAAAACACTAAAGAGGAAGGCTTGAGCCAAACCCACTATACAAGCCCAATAACAGAAACATAAATAATAATCCAAATAGAATATAACTAATAGTCCAATTAGAAAATAAATATTAAATGGATGTCCGCATCAGATTGTCTGTGCTTGACATCATAAAAGGGTGTGTTTGTGAGGAGGGTGGGGATCGTTAAGAAACGCATCTTTTGAATCAGATCCTGTTCATTTTCCAATTCGTGTTTCATCTACCCTTTAATAGAAAAACGGGTTCTCCAGTTAAAATTTAAAGCCATGCACACCAAAAGCATACAAACCAAGTAACTATGCTATCAAAAGTTTAAACATTAAAGTCACCTACCTTCTTGACACCCACGGGGACAGGAAGACTCATGACAAGAGGATCATCAGCATTCAAAACACAAATGTTCCCTGGCATGCATCTCTCAAAATCTCCCATTTTGCCATCGAAACCTCCTCCAAACTCGCGAAGTTCTCCAAATGTGAAGCACCCACATTAAGAATCATCCTTACTTTTGGCCTACACATCCGAGCAAGCTACAATATTTCTCCTTTCTTGCTCATCCCCAACTCCAACTCCAACACCGCAAACTCCACATTCCTCGGCATCCCAATGAGTCAATGCAACCCCAACTTCATTATTCCAATTACCATGGCTCTGATATGCAGTTCCTATGCTTTCTAAAGCCAATGCAATCATAGTTCTTGTGGTGATCTTGTCCACACTCCCGGTTAACCCAATCAAGCAACCATTTGTCACGTTCCTTGCGAAAAGGCCCAATCTTTTTAATGAATTCAATGAACTGCCATCGACTTGAACAAAACCCATGTCCCAGTCTTTGCAGACTTGGTTGCCAATGACTCCTTTGCAACCTTTGGAGGACAGCTCAGGGGTTATGAAACTGTGGGCATCATAGTTTTGGGCAACGAGAGGAAGGAACCATTGGCCCGGTTGAAGGTTCCTGGTATCAATCGAGATTGTACCAGGTGGGCCCCACTTGATGATTCTGTCATTTATAGCCTCTGCTATCTCAGGGGCCGTCCACTGTGGTGAATCTGATGAGCCAAAATGGGTAATTTGGGAAATGATCCTTCTTGGGTTGGTTGAAGGATATGAGTTTCTTGTTAGTTTTATGGATATATATGAAGATGGAAGAACTGTCATCGGAGGCATGGATTGTTCCGAGTATCCAAAAGAGAAATGTAAGGGTGTCGACGGGCCAATGGTGGCTCGTAAAAGCTCGGCCTGAGACTGGTCCTAGTTTCCAATATTATTTTAAATTTCTCTTATTTTTACAATCTATTTATAAAATGAAAATGATAGATTATTTAAAATCCGTGAAAGATTTGTAATAACAAGATAAATGATGGGATAATGATAACATACATCTAAACATGCAATTGTTGATGTAAAAAAATTTATGATTTTCAATACTAAATCTCGTCCATTAGATTCTAGTACGTCTTTTTCCTTAATTTGTGTATAAAAGGCGTGGACCAAGAACGCAAATTGTCATTTGATTTTTGTAAGTATCACTATGTGTCTTAATTTCAATCACTCCTTTAATGAATCAACTAATATTGGACGACTCATAGATGTTTCACCTTGAGCCATATTACCTAATTTTTTAGGTTTGCTACTTAGAGGTGGTACATCTTTAAAACTTATATTTTGAGGAGTGAAAAAAGTCAGCTTCTAAGTTCAACTCTTAGATAAAAAAAAAAAAACATATATATTAACCTTTGACAATCAAGAGTCTATGTTATCTAAGTAAGTGTGTAGTTTGATTGAGAAATTCGTAATAAAATTAAAAGGACATATTAAAAATACTGGAGAAAAATTGTCTGCATTGAGTGACGAGCTTGAAAATCATTTTCACACGATAGTTAAGTGGTACTCTACGATTTTCTCTATAAAAATTCTTCTATAGTTTACTGACCATAAGAAGTAAAAAAAAAAAAAAAAAAAAAAAAAAAAAAAAAAAAAAAAAAAAAAAAAAAAAAAAAAAAAAAAAAAAAAAAAAAAAAAAAAAAAAAAAAAAAAATACAGTGAACAAAGACCAGCTCTCTGGGAATTAGCAAGTTTCCATATCCATATATGTAACCAATTGACAGCAGCATACTCCTAAACTTATTGGTGACGTTTCTAAAAGTAACAAAACTCAGATGAGATCATATTTGACAATCTTAGTAAAAAGCTGAAACAGTGCGGCCTCCAAACTCAACCTTGAACTCCTCAACCCATAATGAAATGAAGTGAGGAAGAACTTTTTAAGGATATGATAGGCTTATTTTCTGAGGATATATGTCCAGTTATATTCAACCAAGTTCACATCAAATGAAGGTATACATGAATCTCCATGTTAGTAAAACTTATCTATTTTGCCATCTGATAGTATTCTTCTGGGATAAGGATTCAATAATCTACCACAAGCAAAAAATGAAGACAGCGTTGTCTCAGGAATCAAACATGAACATTAACTTAAAAGGTTGAGGCTTTAGATTGTCGAAAAATTTTGCATATTTATATGTCCATGTTGGGGCATACTTTTAGATCAAAACTAGTAAATACCACAAGACTTCACCTGTGTTCCTCTTCTGTCCAAGCAATTCCCTTGCGCCGCTCCTGATCTGACCTTAAAGCCTTGCCTCCAAGACCAGAATCGCCATTTAAGGGCCTGAAATTCCCGCCTTTCTTAGCAGGTCCTTCGTCACTAGCATGGCTTGTTGAACCATCTGAAGAAGAACTATAACAAGGCAAAGGTATGCAGCCAGATTCAATTCGGCTGACATCATCGATCAAAAGTTCATAGTGATTTTTAACCTCTACCGGAGATTTTCCTGGAATATCAACAGAAATTTTCTCCCATCTATCTGAAGAATTCTCAGGATGAGTTGCTAATGCTTTCTCAAATTGCTTATCCTGTTCTCTACTCCACACAGAGGTGCTTGACACACCGGTCAGCATCTAGCCCTTCAATCAATAGAATTTATATCCCAGTCTTGTATTTTAAGATCTGTATATTCTATGGGAAAGAACCACTGAGGGATAGCTAAAGAGTAAGGGCAAAAAGGCTAAAAGCAAAGACAGTTGCACTTTATTAGAGAGAATTTGCAATAATTATCACTTAAGAGCCAGATAAGCAAGGGAAATCCGGATGAATTCAATGATAATCTGCCCCACAATTCAAGAATTGGACTTTAGTGAAATGATGACCCTATTGATGAAGAAAAAGGCAATAAATTTAGTTAATGCATGAGAAATATCTGAAAACTATAAAACCAAACATAAATATAGATAAAATGCAATAAATAACAGCCAGGAACCAACAGACAAGTTTAATTGGTGGGGTGATTTCAATATAACGGTAAATATGGTTCTTTAAGAGAGTGAAATATGAAAGAGATTACCATGAGTGCCAAATAAAGAAAGTCCCAAAAGTGCTAAATGGATAAATTAATTTGCCATAACTCTCTTATTGTACACATATTCTCTCAATCTTTGATCGCAGCAGTTTTTACAGAAAAGTCCCACTTGAAAGATGAAATATACCTAAATTTTACAGTCCAATACTGTTACATTGAGGCTGCTTTTTCCACTGCTAAGTGATGACACAGACACAGTAAAAAGTAAAAACTCCACCAGCAAATTCAGACACTTGGGGCTTGGCTCTGCCTGTTCATGTGAAAGTGCACAGTTTCCAGAACTGATACAGAAGTTTTGGAATGTTGGGTCTAAAAGTAATTACTAATGGTTTGCGTTTAATTACATTCTTAAAATTTTCAAGAAATCGACAGACGTTGCAGATAAGATTACTGATAATAATTGTCAAATAATTATTAAAATTAACAAATGAATAAGCAAAGCAGGAATATCGAGGAAAATCCAAAAGTCCCTTTCATAAGCCAACAAACAAATTCTTTAATAATGACAGATAAGCCCAGAGAGTGTAGACTAATCACTCACCTTATGGACTATGAGTTGAGACATGTCGTCCTCGTTTAGCTGTCACTCAACTAATTTTTTCTACTCAACCGTCTCTTAATATTCATTTCAAAGGTTACTTATAGAGTATTGTATCGCCGCATTTTCCTTAAATAATTATAATTGATGCAACTTTAGTAACAAAACAGTCAAGTAGACAGCCAAATAGAGCCGATACTGAAGGATTAAACTAGTTGTACATTCCATGTACAACAAGTTCGACATTCTGTGATGTGTAGGAAATTGAGTCATTGATTTGAATTAGTGTGGTTCCAATCAATGGCCAAGATTGTTGCCATGTCAAATGATGTCAAAAGAGTTGTCTTCCAGAATTGGATACTGAAATGAGGCTGCTAAGTGATGACACAGACACAGTAAAAAGTAAAAACTCCACCAGCAAATTCAGACACTTGGGGCTTGGCTCTGCCTGTTCATGTGAAAGTGCACAGTTTCCAGAACTGATACAGAAGATTTGGAATGTTGGGTCTAAAAGTAATTACTAATGGTTTGCGTTTAATTACATTCTTAAAATTTTCAAGAAATCGACAGACGTTGCAGATAAGATTACTGATAATAATTGTCAAATAATTATTAAAATTAACAAATGAATAAGCAAAGCAGGAATATCGAGGAAAATCCAAAAGTCCCTTTCATAAGCCAACAAACAAATTCTTTAATAATGACAGATAAGCCCAGAGAGTGTAGACTAATCACTCACCTTATGGACTATGAGTTGAGACATGTCGTCCTCGTTTAGCTGTCACTCAACTAATTTTTTCTACTCAACCGTCTCTTAATATTCATTTCAAAGGTTACTTATAGAGTATTGTATCGCCGCATTTTCCTTAAATAATTATAATTGATGCAACTTTAGTAACAAAACAGTCAAGTAGACAGCCAAATAGAGCCGATACTGAAGGATTAAACTAGTTGTACATTCCATGTACAACAAGTTCGACATTCTGTGATGTGTAGGAAATTGAGTCATTGATTTGAATTAGTGTGGTTCCAATCAATGGCCAAGATTGTTGCCATGTCAAATGATGTCAAAAGAGTTGTCTTCCAGAATTGGATACTGAAATGAGGTGCAGAGAATATTTGAATAACGTTGATGGCTTATCCTAAAAATCAAATCCCATAAGAATAGCAACAACTGCACACACTGACTGTGTGAGAGAGGGAGGTGGGGCTGTACCAAGAATTGAGCAAAACTAATCAATCAGGATAGGATGACAACTAATGTGACGATAAAAATGAAAAGGGACCATTTTATTCGAGTGGCTCATCAATTTCTATGTTCTATAAATATCATTCATGCGCTATTGTCTGTCACTCCTCATGTATGAACATATGGACATGTTACAATAAAATATATATGCCATATTTGATAGAAATTAAAATCTAAATTTTAATTAAAATTAAAGTTTACAATTAATTTTAATCATATATATCATGGAATTCACCACTTTTTAACAACGTGTTTATCAAAATCTGCTAAAATTTTGTTTTAATTGTTGGATATTGGTTAAATAAATCGAGAATTGAAAATCGATTAAAGTTCGTATCGACTTCGGCCAAATACTCAAAAGCTCGACTCAATCCGTTTAGGCAAAATTGTTTGCCACTTCGCCGCTTCGGGGCGCACAAACGGGGATCGACCTGCCCGGTCAGGAGTTGTCTTCCAGAATTGGATACTGAAATGAGGTGCAGAGAATATTTGAATAACGTTGATGGCTTATCCTAAAAATCAAATCCCATAAGAATAGCAACAACTGCACACACTGACTGTGTGAGAGAGGGAGGTGGGGCTGTGCCAAGAATTGAGCAAAACTAGTCAATCAGGATAGGATGACAACTAATGTGACGAGAAAAATGAAAAGGGACCATTTTATTCGAGTGGCTCATCAATTTCAATGTTCTATAAATATCATTCATGCGTTATTGTCTGTCACTCCTCATGTATGAACATATGGACATTTTACAGCAAATTATATATGCCATGTTTGATAGAAATTAAAATTTTAATTTTAATTAAAATTAAAGTTTACAATTAATTTTAATCATATATATCATGGAATTCACCACTTTTTAACCACGTGTTTATCAAAATCTGCTAAAATCTTGTTTTAATCTCCGCCAAACATGGACTTGGTATGTATGCATCTTTTTGGTTTAGATAAAATCAGAATTTTAATATATTTTAATAGAAAATTATGAAATGTATGTTGAAAAGTAGATTAATGAACATATTGCTAACATGGGAGAGATAAAAAGAGGAGAAAATGAAATGAAGTCAGTTAATGTACCGATTATGTACAAGTAGCATTACTAAAAAGGAAAAAAAAAAAAAAAAAAAGGGAATATGTTCAACAAAAGAAAGAAAATTTATCCTTGAAAAGACAAATAAAAACTCTTATTTTACTATTACTTTCCTAATTGATTCAGACTAGTTGATTGTATACCATTTTTTTTTTATTTCGCCCAGTTGTTTGCAGCATTTCGTTATAAATTTATATTGAAATTTTGTGTTTTGATTAAAAAAAAAAATCATTTTCTTATTTTTAAAATAAGTAAAAGAGTAGATTATTGAATACATATTAGAACGCGACAATGCAAAAATAAAAATACATTTTTTCTGTTTATATTAGATTTGAAACACTCTGTTTTTCTTTTTCTTAATTTTATTCAGATAAAAAAAACCTTTTAACTTGAAGAAAGTTCAGTTTTTTCCTTTTTGTAGAAATGGTTACAATTCAATATATATTTGAAAATTAAATCTTTTATATTTGAAGAAAAAAGAACAAAATATGGAATAGAAAAAAAGAATAAAACAAAATATGGAATAGAAAAAAAGAATAAAATAGTTACAAGCCTCAAGTCTTATTGAATCTAAATTTAAACTAACATAAAATGGATGTTTAGGGGGAAAAAAAAGGGTCAAAGAAGAAAAGAGAACAAAGAAATTTTTTTTATTTCATACATTGCAAATGAATATAAATTGACTAATGTATAAAATATTTCTTTTAAGAATGAGTAAAAGAATCGTATTATGAATTTTGTTTTTTATAATTAAATTTTCATATAAAATCATTTTTCAACTACAATATCAATTGATTATGACTCATCGGTTGAACGGGTAATGCAATAGAATCGTACAAGAATGATGAAAAGTCTAAAAAGCGTTCTTTACAAGAATACCACGAAATAAAATTGTTGATTCACAGAAGAATACCCAAAATTGAAAACCAAAAAATAATTAATGAACTAGAAGAACTTCAATATTTTTATAATTTCAATAAAACCCCATTCCAACTCCAAATTGTGGCTGCGTTATAAATCTTAAGAATTACATAATTAAAGAACACAAAAAATAAAATAGTTACAAGCCTCTGGTCTTATTGAATCTTTGGCTAAATCATTCTCCTTGAATTAAAAAATATTCATCCTTGAATCTTGCATAGTATTTTCATCATATTCCTTTATTCGACTTTATAATTGCAAAAACCCAATATTTTGAAGTAAAAAAGAAAAAAAGTGCATGTTTCCATACTTGAACCAAGCATCCAAGTAAACAGTAATAAAGTTTCCTCAGCTTTATTTTGCTCACAAGTTGCAATTATAGCAATCCCTTCTTTTCATTTTGATGAATATACACCGAGCTTCAATAATTGCTTTACATTTTCCATACATATCTGACATGTAATTAGTCACACCAACACTGGATTGAAAAGGAGTCTATTTCACTAATCTATCAATGTACTTCAACTTCTTTCGACATTGTACTCTTCATCGAGAATTGAAGTACTATAAATTCAACCTTGGATTGGTATTACCGATATAGATTTCAAGAGAATAAGTTTTACATGTGTTAAATCAATAACACGAATAACCAATAATATTTTTTATAAATTTTTGTTTCAAAATTGATGTATGTTTCTTATTCAGAATTTGAGTGTTCATAAAAAATAAGAATAAGTATTTTATTTTATTATTTTATCGGCACACGTTGATTATATCGACCTCCTTCAATATAATTGTAGTTAATTTTATTTCTACTTTTATAATTATATGTAATATTATTAACTAAGACACTATATTCACCATAGTTAATTTAAAAAGAAAAAATAAAATATATTTAATTTTAAAATAAATAAAACTGGAGAATATATTTGATATGTCATTAATGATCGAAAAAAAGATAGAAAAACATTTTGTATGTGAATGTGATGGACGAGACTTTGGTATTGCAGAATGCCAACAAATTTTGAATATGAAATGAATTAATTTTATTTTTTGGTGGTTAATATCGAGATTTAAATATTGAAAAAATTAAACAGTAATTGTTACCCTCATCTTACAAGGCTCTAGTCATTGGTTACGTGATAGCCAGTTAACAAGACATCCCAAGCTCGCAATTCACATCATTCGCTTACTTGGCCCAATTGATGCCATCAAAAAGAGGAAGTCAAAGTGATACATCATCTCTGTTGAGGTGCCATGAAGAGGTTGAACCTTCATGGCCAAGATGATGTACCACCATCTACTGTAGCTCATTATCAGAGCAATGAACATTGGATTCCACAAAGGCATCTTTCTAACTTACTTTTTTTCACGAGATTTATTTATGTAATCACTCCGCTGTAGAAGCCTCCCAATCTACTTGTCAATCGACTTTGCAAACATCAAAAATATGCTATAGGGTGGCCATAGTGACACCTAGGAAATAACGCGTTGACTGTTAAGATGGGGTCATGTTTCTACTATAAACAGCTCATATATAGTGTCATTTGGAAGTAATACTACTTTACATTCTCAACTTGTAACGTATCTCTAATTTTTTCCTCTCTAAAATTAGGTGCTCGTGTATATACTTGTTATTCACGTCTTTCATTCATTCCACACTTAAATATATAAGTTGATTGACTTCAATTTTGGAGTGCTCATGATCTCCTCTTCTACTATCAAAGAAGGTCACGTATTTCTAACAAATTCTCTAAGTGCATAACAGCCTTACGCGTGAACATGAGTGGAGCTGAAAATTGTTAAGCATGGTCATTGGTTGAAAATTGAGGTCAATAGTGACTTTGCACGCATCATTATTTTTGTAAACACACATTTTATCGCATTATTAAAGGTTCATAATTTTTATTGAACAGTGATCTATTATTATTATTATTATTTTTTTTTAGAATGTGTGATTAAAAAGTATGAAATTTTTTTGGATTTACGTGTAAAATAATTGATACCCTTATTTTGTGGGGATTAAAATCAATTTTTTTTTTCTTTTTGTAGATTTTGACAAAAAAAGATGAAATGTAGAGTTAAAAGATCGTAAATCCTATAAAATGTACGATTAAAATTATTTGTTGACTTTAAGTTAAATTAAAATTTGTACACTTCATGATTAATAATGAGTTTAGAGAGAGAATTTTAAGATAAATAGAGTCATGCTTAACAATGAGTTTTAGGAGATACAGGGTTCTGAAATAACGAGTGACACGTAAGTCTCCAGTCTCCATCTACAGTAGATCTACCTCGTACACCCAGTCCCTCGTCTACTTTCCCTCGCCTTCCCGGCTCTTTACGTAACTATATATACACGACTCTAATTACATGCGTATATATATAAAACTTCGTGCTTTGCTCTCTGCACATACTCTCTTTGCGTCAAATTATTTCTATATAGAGATTTCTGTATGGATAGATGAGAAGATGGGCAGAGTGTCGGTGATCGTCTACATTACAGTAGCAATACTACTCCTCATCATCGTCTCCCGCTCCTCCAACAAGTCCAACCACCCTCACCGCCACCACCGCCTTAGAATCCGTTCCAACTTCAACTTAAAGGCGGAGCCCCACCGCCACCACGAACCTGTCGCTTTTGACCCGGTTATAGCCGACATCGAGCGCCGCCGTGAGGACAAGCAATGGGAGCAACAGTTCTTTCAGATCCACCACCCCGAGTTGCTGATTCCATACGAGACGATTCACCCTGAGGCTCCTAAACACGAGTCCCAGCCCGAGCGGGAGGACTTCATGAACGCTGAGGACTACGTGAATGATGAGGAACGGTTCAATGTTACCAACAGGTTGGTGGTTTTGTTCCCCAAGATCGATGTGGACCCTGTGGATGGGTACCTGAGTGAGAACGAACTGACTGAGTGGAACTTGCAGCAGAGCCAGCGGGAGGTTTTGCATCGGACTGAAAGGGAGATGGAGGTTCATGATAAGAATAAAGATGGGTTTGTGTCGTACGCTGAGTACGAGGCCCCCAGCTGGGTTAAAAACTCAGGTCAATTTCAATTTAATTCTGTTAAAGTTGAATCCTTTTCTTTTCCTCTGTCGATCTGTCTATTGATTCTTAGTTATTTCGATCTCGTACATTTGTCATGAATTCAAAATATTCCAAGAAAGTTTCGTAGAGTTTCAAAGTTCTTGCATAGTTTTTTGAGGCTTTATACTCTATACTATGGTTATTGTGAATTCGATCATTGAGTGTTTAGGTAGCTCAAGAATCGTTGATGGTAAGTGCAAGTGAGAACTAGTTTAGTGGAGGACTTGAGCCTAGTTTGTCAAATCCAATTAAGAGGAGAAAAATGCCGAACTTTGTTTGTAATATGATTTTAAACCGTTCACTGAATATGTTTCTGATAAAACCTACTTTTCTTATTACAACAAAAAGTATTTCAGACATGAATAATACAGACAGATAACTCAAAAGTTGAATCGTTTAATTGTTTAACAACCAGTATTAACAATGTTCATGTTGATTACGAGTTATATGCCTACAAATTATTTCTTGTGCAGCTTATCTGGTGCACACTTGTTTTCCCATTTATTCGTCCATGTGATTCAGTTTATGCGATAAATTATCCCTTTCAAACAACATTCGCTTGCTTGTCTTGGAGCTGAAATCCTTTTGGCAACATATGGCAATTCCTTGCAATTAGGACTTCACAATGAGAACTGACCCGTACCCCTCAATTTAAATAAGTAGGTTCCATACTTTCTTATAAATCATTCTTGATTCTCTTGCTCCAGACAATAATTCTTTTGGATATGATATGGGCTGGTGGAAAGAGGAGCATTTTAATGCATCTGACGTGGATGGAGATGGTCTTTTGAATATAACAGAGTTCAATGAGTAAGATTTTATTCAGCTGGGAAGTTTAATCTTGCAAAGGATTTAAGAATTTTCCTGGTTCCATATGTTTAAGATTCTTCATAGACTACTCAATATATTATTTTCCTTGTGATTATAGCTTTCTTTATCCGGCTGATACAAAGAATCCCAAATTACTTCAGTGGTTGTGCAAGGAGGAGATAAGGTGCACGAATTCTCTTAAACTCTTCTTTTTTGAATGTCAATTGCAATCATTTAGTTCCTGTTGCATTTCTTCTTTCCATTCTCTGAAAGATGGCTGGCATTTCTAGATAGTAACTATCTAATTTCTTATGTTGCTTTTGCTCATCTAATGTGCTATTCTTCCTGTTCATAGCCTTAATATGGAGCTAAAATAGAGAAGTTTACCGATGAAGAAATCTTGGTTATTTTAAATTTAGGATCTCATAGATGAAATATTGGAAGTTTTCCTTTGAACTTTGACAATGTTGTCATCATCAGGGACAGATTCGGGAATGGACTACAAGCCGGGGTAATATGTCACAAAAAAAAAAAAAAAAAAAAAAAAAAACAAAAAAAAAAAAAAGGGGGGGGGGGGGGGGGAGTATTTAAAAAAAAAAAAAAAAAAAAAAAAAAAAAAAAAATGCACTAAAAAATCAAATGGGCTGGGGACTGGGCTGTATATGTCCCTGGTCATCATGATTGAACCATCCTATAAAATTGCCCTTCTTTGGTATGTGATACTCATGGGTACCGCACGATATATTTGCTCCGAGAAATTTTCTAATTTAATATATTGTAGTTAAATAAATTTCAAGGAATTTATGTTATTCTGTCCACCAATTTACTATTTCTAAATTTGTTCCTTTTCCCAATATTCTACCATATTTTTGGAAGCCTCCCAATTAATATACTTTGATCCTGTATGTAGTCTGTTATATTTCTAAATTTGTTTCTTTTCCCAATATTCTATCATATTTTTGGAAGCCCCACAATTTATATACTTTGATCCTGTATGTAATCTGTTATATTTTTTAATGCAATATGTCATTATTAGATGGTTGCCTGTATGAGGGAAATAGAAGTTTGGAACTATGGGGCTAAATTTGGTGAAGTCATGAATGACAGTTTCAAGTACATTTTTGGAGGGTGTTAGATACTCTTGTTATATTTCACTATCACGATGTGATTGTTTTCTCATAGGGCCAAGTGCATAATGTAATTTTTTCACTTGTACCACTATATCATGTTTAATCCATGTATGTGATCATTTGGTGAAGTGAGGGGATTATGGAAAATTTTTGTTGAAAGATAAATTAATTTTTGAAATGGAATACCTTTTTAAAGACATGCAAAGGGACAGATTGATGCAATAACAATTGGATGGAGTATATATTTATATAATGTACTGGTATTAAGCCAATTTTTGGTGTGAGGTAAAAGTTATAGTCACTATTTCAATTTTTTCACCAAGCTTCATATATTAATTAAATGGATATTATGCATTTTGTCTAGTTTCAAGTTATTTATATGTATAATTCTTCATGAATAATGGCTACTATTTGCAACACTATACTCAAAGTAAATAGTCAAGAAATACATGGTTGCATGAAAGATTTCACATTTGAGAGGTATCAACACATGTGCATTAATCAACACAAGAAAGCTGAAAACCTATCCCATGAAAAAAATAAATAAATAAATAAATAAATAAATAATAATAATAATAATAATAATAATAATAATAATAATAATAATAATAATAATAATAATAATAATAAAATTTTAAAAAAAATGAAAAGAGAAGGAAAGAGAGATAGTGGAGAATTCTTGTGAAGGATGCGAATCCTTGCATGAATTGTGTTGAATCTTGAAATGGAAATATTTTTTAAAAAATTGGCTTTGGATTCCTATTTTACTATGTAAACCCAAGAAACATGAGTATGATCATCTCTCAATATTATGAACCATTTTATGTCCAATACATTACTCATCGATAGCCTACAGGAGTCTCCTATTATCATTTGCTAGTGCTGTTATCATTCTTTGTCTTTGGGAAACATTATTTTCTTTTTTATCTTGCTACCACAATTTCCCTTAATTTTTTCTGTGTTATAATTTTTTGTTTCAGGGAAAGGGATAGTGACAGAGATGGTAAGGTCAATTTCAAAGAGTTTTTCCACGGGCTCTTTGGGCTGGTGAGAAATTATGATGAAGAAGGGCATAATTCTTCACATGAGTCTGGTGATACGTTGGAGGCCCCAGCTAAGATATTGTTTGCGCAGCTTGACAAAGATGGTGACGGGTAATCAACTAGAGATCTCAGTTCAAACAGATTTAATGCTAGATGATGGTTAAAGAATATATCAGTTTTATATAACCTCAATTTCTTATCATGCTGTAGATATTTGTCCCATGAAGAATTATTACCCATTATTGGAAAACTTCATCCATCGGGGCGGTATTATGCAAAACAACAGACAGAGTACATCATGCAACAGGTATTTTTTGCATTTCCATCTGACTAGTTCGAGTATTGTAGTCTTTTTGATTTGACAAGATTGATACGAGGAGATGTTTTATATGGGCATATTTCTTCTTAGATGAACCACGTGGTTTATCTAGGCTAACTGCTTTGCTTAATTTGACTTTCGGACGTTGGCATTATATTTCTACTAAGTTGAACATCCTGGAGTCTCTGTGTACAACTATTTGAGTGGTCTCATGGTGGCAAATATCTTTTGGGATAAACTTGTGGTCAAGACTTTTGTGTGTACATTAGCAGTTCTATTTTCAAGATGGGTGCTTGTGTTACCTGAATGTAATGCAATGCAATGCATTGAGGTTTTTGATACATTTCTCAGTTGCAGCTATCGATGTTGAAATAATTGGTGGCTCCTACACTTGAAGTGGAGGATTCAAGATAAAGTTCTCAACTTCTTGATGTCTCCTATAATTTTTAAAGAACGTATTTTCCCTACTTATATATGTAAAGTTTGGTCTAAGGTTGTAAGGTTTGGTTTGAGGTAGTTGGACCTTCTGCTAATGTGGAAGAGTATAGTGGCAATGAATCCACTACTTACTGAAACAAAATTAATCTCTTGAATGGGAAGAGAAGTGGATTATACAAATTGCGTCCTTCCCCATGTGCACGTGCCTCCACGCTGCCAGTTAATTTCCACTTATGTGGTGTAGAAAACATTAGGTTCCTTTCCAGGTTGTAGAGTGAATGTTCTGTTGTAATTACATTTTTCTAAGTCCAAACAAAAGGGTAATCCTTACCATGTTAAGATTTGGGGTTCATCTTAATAAGGTCAACCTTATTAAGAAGAGTGACCCAATATCTATTTAAGTTGGTTAATATTTCGATATTTAACCGATGTAAGATTTATTCCCTTAATATGCTCCCGCAAGATAATGGCTCTTTTTGAGTAGAATAATCTTGAAATCCGTGTGCTCATTTTTGAGACTTAATCAGATCGAGTAACTCGTTGGAGCTTACTGGGCTTTGATACCATATTAAGATTTGGGGTCCATCTTAAAAAGATTCAATTTATGACTGTTGAAACATAATAACTCGAAAAGTTTCAGAATTCCATGAAAGACAATCTTAGAAATCATTCTCAGGACTCGAAAATGTCTTTCGACTCATGTGCACTTTTCCTGACCAAATAGAGGTTTTTCAAACTTATAAATCTTCTTCCTAATTTAATAGTTTGAAATGAGAAGAGAAATCTAAATGTTTAAGTACCTTGATAATTGTACGTGCGGATAATGGAGATAAAGTGATACGTTTGTGTGCTACTAATATTGTTACTCTGATATCAAGGTATTTTGTTATTAGTTCTGTAAGTTAAAGTTCAATATCAGCTTCCATTTTCCGTAATTCCACAAGTGATTTTCAGTTGTGTTTTCAGTCCTTTCTCGCTCCATCTTCCTCATCCACCGATGAACTGACAATTTTCTCAAACTCGTTGGTACTGACCTGTCTATGTCAATTAGATAGAACTGGTTAACCCATTGATGTCCTAATATTTGTATGTTGAAAGTGATGGCCTCAGAAACAGACTGAGTGAATTCCTGCCTAGCGATGAACAGTGATGACTGTTCTGAAAATATAAAAACCGATAATTTTGCAGGCTGATTCAAATAAAGATGGTCGTTTGAGCTTGAAAGAGATGATCGAGAGTCCATATGTTTTCTATAGTGCTGTATTTGACGATGATGAAGATTATTATGGACACCATGACGAATTCCGTTAGATCCACAACAGGCAGGCAGGTAAGATTATGATTGACAAATGTAAAAATATTCATGTCTGTTTTCTCTTCATAACATGAAGGAATTTGCTGCAGGATTATAACATTTCATCACACATTCTTTTTCCTCAGCGCTCATATTATGTACAAATAGTCCCCATCGTGGCAAGATTCTCACATGATGTGCCCCCAGTTATCGTGTTTACTTTTTAGATGTTTGATTGATACTTGAAAATCTCAATTATTTTTTACTTTTGCTTTCTATTGCAGATTACGGGCTGTTGGCCGTTCAACTAGTGAATGCTTTAGGACAGTTTTAGAAACATAACATATAATTCAAATTCTTTTCCCAACCCATTTTTGTAATCGATTTTTCGTGTCAGTTTTGTGACTTGTTATCACTATATATTATATGCTGCAGACAGTTTTATTGTAAAGCATGAAGCAAATTAGTGTCTGCTGCCATTAGATTTAATCATTTTTTTCTCCTTTTGGTGTTCAATTACTGATTCTTGAAAATGGAAACTAGTGGTATTTAAGCTTACTTGAAGAGTTCAAAAAGATTATTCACTTAGGGTGTCTTTGGTACACCGAAAGGATAATATACCCTTATCTCATCATATTTCGAAAATTATACCCTTCATGAGTTGACTAAAAATATTGGCATCAGCAAATCGCTTACCAGAACCTCAGGCTCTAGATGTATTACGTAACCCTTGTGGTTAAGGCTATGGAGGATGATGTTGAGGTTGTCGATGTGGAACTTTGATAGTTCTGTTAGCAAGCCCATGCCTTCGGCATAAACAATTCCTTCGAAGTTGGACATTAGGTTGGGTGTCCTTTTACGATGACCTATCAATCAGTTGTCATAAAAACCTTTTATAGACGTGGGCTCAACTAACAAGTTTCAAGGAACTTGGCCACTAGTATTACTGAAGGTATATTTAGATGACATGCTCTCCAGTAAAGTAACTCATAGTAAAGATTGTAATAAACCTTTAAAGACCTATAAAATTTCGATGGCGAATGGCTTCATTTAAGCAATTTGCAACTTATAAACACTTGAAGGTTGACTTGATCGTCACATCGATTCCTGTATCTACGATTGAACCTATGGGAAGGGCATTTCTTGTTATTCTTGCACGTCGTCATCCGAGTAGTACAACTGCATCACGAGATAGAACAATAATTACATTACTTCGCAAATAATGTATTAACATATTAATCGGATAGAAAGAAGGTAATCAAATCACGAATTCTATCCTGATTGTTGAGTCATAATAATATCGTGATTTGATCCCATGACGTGTCTTGATGTTGTGGCACATTCATCTCAACTGATACTTGTTATTCATCGTGCGGGATGCAGCATCGTCGTCCTCGTCATGAAACCGAATTCAGCAAGGTAGTACTTCCCTAGGGCTGGATCGAAAAAAATGTATTTCAAGATTGTGAATTGTCCTAGGTAGAATGCGACTATCGTGGGTATTACCATAGTCCTTGGGAGAACGAACGGACGAGATATGAAGAAAGAGATTTGGTCAGATCAATTCATTCCGATGTTCATCCGTGGAGACAGCTAAATTTTGAATAACAAATTGCTAGAATGTTCTGAGTTGAAATACCCTTTCGACCAACGACGTGTAATCATTGTTCCCATGGTAGGACAACTTTGACATAGCTTGCGTCAATGGCGCACCGATGCAATCCTAATTAGAAAGCAAAACATTTTTTCTAGCCTTAGCAAAGTACCACATCAAAAAAATAAAATGATTCCATCTCATTTTAATACAATTAACTTTTTAATTTGTGTTACGAAGCTTGATCAAGATGTGCTTCCATCTTACATTATGGCAAGAAATGATGTACAATACCTAACCAGAAATTGGGGTGCTTATCGAGATCGGATTGATGTGAGACGAATTTTGATTTTAGTTTGGATTCGGTTTAATAAGCTGTACTTCCTAGCTAACCGCAATCCGCAAAGCAATATTAAAGTTTAAACTAATGACCTATTGTTTACAGTGAGTTGAATAGAGTCTACAACTGTCGATGGTCTTTGCCATGGGATAAGCATAAGAACATGTCGACCTATTGATACGCATCAACACCGATTTCACAACGGAAGTCACATTCGTGACGAAGGATATGGGTAAAATGGACAAACATAGGTTGTACATTCATAACTATAAAAACAAGAAGAAGACAAGAGCTCAAAATTTAAAAAAAAAAAAAAAAAAGAAAAAGGCAAAAAATTAAAAAAAAAAAAAAAAAAAAAAAAAGCAAAATGTTGATCCTCCCAATCGCATAGCCAACAGGCCCAACACCATCTTCACCACTAGGGGTGATGCTAGAAAATTATGAGCTAAATCATATTTTAGATTAGGCTAATATCAACACAACTTTGTTCCCCAACTATAGTTTAGCTGTCTAGGGTAGGCTTCTTAACCTGTCCCATCCATTCCAGATCCAAAGTTTGAATCCTACCCCTCAACAATTACGAAGTGAATAATGCTAGCACACACTGGGGGCGACCGCCCCCTTGAAGATTTCTCTATTCAAGTGGGAATTTGTGCATTGATGAGAAAAGTGGGAGAAAATCAATGGTATAGATCATGCCACATGAAAGAGTGTAAATTAAGGTGTAATGTATAATGTACATATAACAGAATTGTGGTGATGTAGGACATGGATATAATGACGTCTAATTTAACTATGAAAAATAAAAAGGATTAAATTACACGTACACAAAATGTACATCTTGATTGACACTCTCCTATGTGCCAAAAAATTGATAGTTGATTGAAAAATGTGTTGTCATGATTAATTCACCAAAATCTACCAACTCATATGGGGTAAATTAATATGTTAATCTTTATGTACATATAGCACAGTCCATTTTTTCCCCCAAACTTCAATGAGGACCAAGAACGTCCTCACCACTATCCATCACCAATATTCACCCTAAACTTGTAATAGCAAAAAACCACCACTGCCTCCACTGCCTGCGTAAAATTACTGACATACTCACTATCAATAAACTGTCACCTTCATCCTTAAAAACACCTAACCATGTCATTCAAAAAAGTCAGAAACTGTGGATTCTATACATTATATCTTTGTATGATAATATTCACACCTCGATGCTTAAGAATTAAAGCAACTTCCAAAAATGTGGATTCGATAAATATCTTTTTAATAATAATGTTGTTGACCTCGAATTTTCTACCTTCAATGTGACCAATAAATCTCAAGGCCTCTCATGTCCACGCAAGCCTAATTCTTGCACACTTGGCTTCCTCCGATGGGGATGTTGCTTGTGCGCACTCTAACAGTTGATGATATGATGCAGAAGTCGAGCCCGACGAAGGCTAGTACGAGATGAGATCCGTTGATAGTCGATGGCGGACCAATGACACGATCAAGGGCAAAGCAAGTGAAACAAGTGATGTGATTACTCGTTCAAGAAACCATTGATGGAACCATGTTCGGGACTAAAAATGGAGCAACTTTCATATTCGGGTCGAAGGCCGAATCAATTTGGATCAATTTAATATCAAATGTCGAAGACGGAAGAAAATAATAAGCCTATGCGACTGCATAGGCTTATGAGGCTTGCGATCGCATGGAGGCATATCGAAACTCAAGATGAGATTTTTAGTTGAACCATGCGACCACATGGAAATACACTCCATGCGACCACATGGAAATACACTATGCGGTCGCATAGGCAAAAAATTTGGCGAATTTTCTAATTTTGGCAATTTTTCATATTTTGTTAGTTTTTGATTTTTTCCATATTTTGGGGATTATAATTGACTTTTGCATGATTTTTACCTATTTTTTAGGTTTAATATAAATAAGAGTTTCCATTCAATTGTTAAAAACTTTTGACATTATTGATATTGAATTAAAGTGAGGTGTATTGTCTTATCTTTATCGTTCTTCATTGAAAACAATCGGACTTAATCCTTGGATTGCGTGATCAAGTGGTCTTTCAAACGTCGATATTGTTGGATTTTTTGGTTCGACTTTCTTTTGGGTTAATCCTAAACTCTTGGATTAATTTGGCTTTCTTGGGTTCGTCAATCTCATTGTGGGTTTCGTAGTCAACGTTGCTACGAGGTTCGTATCAGTTGGTATCAGAGCTTTGGCTCCAAATTAATTGAAGGTTATATCTCTTCTTTATTTGTTTGAGTCTTTAATTTTGTTTTCTTAGTTTCTTCTTCAATTTTAACTGTTCTTTCTTAATTCTTCTTCATTCTTGTTTTTCTTTCATCGTTTCGTTGAGTTGTTGGTAGTTTAATCATCTGCTTTCATCAAAGAGTAAAAAAAAAAAATAATAATAATAAATAAATAAATTTGATATTATTATTGTTTGATTTTATTTTTCTACCTATGATAAGTGTATTTTATACACTTATTTCATACTTAAAATAATGATATTTAAGGGTTCTTTCGACAAATTATATCCTAAATTCTTGTATTTTACGTTTGATAGGTAAATTTTATGAACAAAAAGAAATTGGAGGAAAGAGGCAAAAATGGGCGAAAAGTGGCAAAATTCAAGTACAAGGACTACATTGCATTAACTTAATAGATTGGATGGCTTGAAGGGCAATATAACTTTAATTGATTTGAAGTAGATTCCTTTCAAGTCAAATATTGCTGCTAGGTTTGGGGGGGAGGATATATATACACGCACAGAAAAATTGGCTGCTGGGAAGAACTCTCTCTCTCTATATACACGCACGAAAATCGAGAATCAAAAGAAGAGGGGCTGCTGCCATTAATATATTATAAAACCACACGTGAAAGCTGGGAAAAAGAATTAATTGAGGCAGCCAATAATCTACCTTATTACACACACTTTGGTGCTGAAATTAATCTATATAAACACTGAAATTAGAGCCGGTTAGGGAGAGATTGGACTCCACTTTGGAGTCACACATTACGGCTCCGACACGTACAGAAAATCGAGAGAGAAGAGGAATTGAAAGCTGCTGGTTGCTGCATCATTATTCTTATTTACGCACATATTTTGAGGGCAGTAGCTGGGAGTTTGTCTAGGAATTAATTGGCAGCAGCTTTGGGGTTGATTAAAGTAAAAAATTGAGACTGCCTTTGGGTTGAATAAAAGAGAAAACCAAAGCAGAATATACACAAAAACTGATATAGAAACGGTGGCTTCAACTTGACTTCTTCAATTAATAAAATTGGCGGCTGCTAATCACACACACAAGACAAGGGGCTGAAATTGAAAAGAAGCAGACACGGCAAAAGACGGCAGATTCAGCCTTGCAAATTATTTCGTTCCGTCAATTGACCCGGTGATGAATTTTCTAATAAACTTGTGTTTTTCTTTCATTATTATGCGTAACTAAATCAAAATTAGGGCGAACAACGTAATCTTTTGGAACCCTTTATTTCGTTGAATTAAGATTCTAGTGCTTTTATATTTTATGTGTTCATTTTAATGTTGTTCTCAATGCATTTAATTACTTAATCACTAATTAGATGATTTGTGAACAATGATTGCGTAGAGATACGGATTATTTGTTTAGACTACATGTTAAAATTCGGTAAATTGATATAACGTGTAGAGATACCTATATTGATTGCTGCGGTCGTATGTGAATTCTTAGAACCAATGTTGTGTTTAATTAAATTTAATTTGTATAGAGATATGAAATTGAACTAATTAAATAGGCTCAACGAGAACTCGAGAGGGGTAAGTTAAATACAATAAAAGAATTTGATCGAACACTACTTTAGGTTGTATGAATCTTGATTTACGAAATAAAGGTGACCATTAGATGAAATTGTTCAGCCCTAACGTCCTTTATTATTTGAATTCTCAATCATTTTCTGTTGCATCCATTCACATTTTTTTAGTAGTTAGATTTAAAAATCACATTCAATCAAATATATATATATATATTTTATTTATATTCATCAAATACGAGTTAGGAATAGTAAATTGAGTACTAAAGTATAGTTCTCGTGGGAACGATAATCCGGACCCAAAAGATACACTTTACTACTTGTTACGATCCGTCCACTTGCGGGATAAAATCGACAACAAGTTTTTGGCGCCGTTGCCAGAGACTATTACTCTTAGTTTTAATTTATTTTTTCTATTTTAAATTTTAATTTTTATTATATTTGTTTATTTTCTTTTATTTACAAAAAAAAACTGTGTTCGTTATATGCTCCGTACCCAAGGCGAAAATCTTGAACCGTTTGATTCGGAAATAGAACGTACCTTCAGACGAAGACGAAGGGAACACACAAAAAAAGCAGCAACATCAAATGGCTGACAATCTAAACCATCCTATCTCTATACAGCCAATTGGACAAATGGCTGCGAGAGCTCAACGGCAAGAGCAAAGGGAAGTAAATGAAGGGGACTTGCCAATTTCTATATTTTTTACGCCTATAGCAGCACCCACACGGTCCAGCATAGTATATCCAGAGTTTGGGGTAAACAACTTCCAGATACGGGCTGATTGGATTAATTTGATGAGCAACACTCTGCAATTCTACGGGTTATCTCATGAGAATCCAAACACACATATCTCAAGGTTTCTCAGGAATTGCCGAAATTGTCATGCTCCTGGGGTTAATAAGGATGCCATCAAACTGCGATTATTCCCATATACACTGAGAGATGCAACATTGGAATGGCTGGATACCGAACCAGATGGAAGTATTACCACATGGGAGGAACTAACTAGGAAATTTTGCAATAAGTTCTTTCCACCAGCTAAGGTAGCAAAAATCAGATTGGAAATTCAAACTTTTCAACAGAGAGATGGGGAGAGCTATCACGAGACATGGAACAGATTTAAGGAGTCGATGAGGAAGTGTCCACATCATGGGATCACTATTGGAAATCAAGTGCAGTATTTCTACATAGGACTTTCACCACTGTCCAAATCTCAAGTGGATTCCTCTGTAGGTGGATCGATCATAGGAAAATCAGTGCAACAATGTATGGATCTATTTGAGTTGATTGCTTCTACTCATACCATGTTTACATCAGAAAGAGTGGTGCCTCCAAAAGAGCGGGAATATATGAATTAGACAGTACAGCATCTACCAACGCCCAAATAGCAGCATTGACAAAACAAGTAAAGTTATTAGTGAAGTCACAAACAAAAGGAGCACATGCAGAGGTAACTGGCCCATCTTGCGAAAACTGCGGGGCAAATCACCTAACAGAAAATTGCACATCTATGGGCTTTCCGGAGGAACAAGTAAACTTGATTCAAAGTGGATCTCGAAATTTTAATCCCTTTTCACAAACATATAACCCAGGATGGAGACAACACCCAAACTTCAGATGGTCGGATAATCAGCAAGGGAACAGTTCAAACAATGCACAACAGGAGAAAACACCAAGTTTGGGCGAGATGTTCAACCAGTACATGCAAAAGACAGACAAGGTGTTCCAACAGATTGACATTAACTTTCAGAATCAGCAAGCATTCATTAAGAAGTTGGAAACTTAAATTGGTCAGATTGCTCAACAGCTTGCAGAACGCCCACAAGGGACATTGCCAGGCAACACAATGGTCAATCCAAAAGAGCAAGTGCAAGCTATTACGACTAGAAGTGGAGTGTAACTTCCCGAGATACATGTGAAGAGACCAGACAGAAAAGACAAAGAAGTAATGGATAAAGAGGCTGGGACAGAAACGGAGTCTGAACAACCAACTAACGAGGAGGATAAAATGAAAGAAACACCCACAGTGAGAGCACCTAGCCCCGTGAAAGCTTATGTGCCACCAATTCCCTTCCCTCAGAGGCTACAGAGAAAGAAATTGGACAATCAGTTTGCCAAGTTTGTGGAGATTTACAAGAAACTGCACATCAATATTCCATTTGCAGATGCAATTGTCAAAATGCCCAGCTATGCTAAATTCTTGAAGGAGATTCTATCTAATAAAAGAAAGTTGGAAGAACATGAGATAGTCTGCCTGAACAAAGAATGCAGTGCAATTCTATTGAAAAAGCTACCTCCTAAACTAAAAGACCCAGGGAGTTTCACGATATCTTGCACAATTGGTTCTAATTATTTTGAACATTCTTTATGCAATTTGGGTGCTAGTGTTAATTTAATGCCTCTCTCTGTTTACAGGTCTCTTGGATTGGGAGAGGCAAAATCTACAACAATCTCATTGCAACTGGCTGATAGATTAATCAAACGACCGAAGGGGATTATTGAATATGTGCTAGTCAAAGTTGATAAATTCATTTTTCCAGCTGACTTCATCATATTGGACATGGAGGAGGATTCAAACATCCCTCTAATCTTAGGAAGACCCTTCTTGGCTACCAGAAGAGCGCTAATTGATGTTTACGATGGAAATATGATTCTTCGGGTGGACAATGAGCAAGTCATATTCAACATGTTCAAGGCGATGAAACATTCACTAACTTCAGACACCTGTTGTCAAGTAGATGTTCTTGAAGAGTTGGTGGTAGATACATTTGAGACAGAGCATGAAACGGCTCTTTGTGAAGCAAAAATTGCACAATCGGGAGCAACAAGTGCAGAAAAAATTGGACGTGTCTTCAACTTGGCTAAGCAACCAATAGGAAGAAGACATTGGCAGTATGAATCTCTTGGTGACAACCCTTCACCCCCAGTACCTTCAATAGAAAATGCACCCACTCTTGAACTAAAGCCCTTGCCTTCACATCTCCGTTATGCATATTTGGGAAGATCCTACAACACTTCCAGTAATTATTGCAAATGACATGACAATGGAAGAGGAGAAAAAATTGTTGGAGATACTCAAGCAGCACAAAATGGCAATTGGATGGACAATAGCTGACATCAGAGGAATAAGTCCAACTCTTTATATGCACAAGATTTTAATGGAGGATGGGTCAAAGCCATTAGTGGAAGGACAACGCAGATTAAATCCAACCTTGAAAGAAATAGTGCGAAAAGAAATGCTGAAATTGTTGGATGCAGGTATTATCTATCCAATCTCTGATAGTTCATGGGTGAGTCCAGTGCATGTTGTGCTAAAAAAGGGTGAAATCACAGTGGAGAAGAATGCGAACAACGAGCTAATACCAACACGGTTAGTGACATGGTGGAGAGTATGTATAGATTATAGAAGCTAAACAATGCAACCAGAAAGGATCATTTTCCATTGCCATTCATTGATCAGAAGTTGGAGAGGTTGGCTGGTCATTCTCATTACTACTTTCTGGATGGATATTTTGGGTATAATCAGATAGCTATTGCTCCAGAAGACTAGGAGAAAACAACCTTCACACGTCCCTATGGAACTTTTGCATTTAGAAGGATGCCTTTTGGTTTATGCAATGCACCCGCAACCTTTCAACGGTGCATGATGGCCATATTCTCTAACATGGTGGAAAAATACATCGAGGTATTCATGGATGATTTTTCTGTGTTTGGAGATTCATTTGATGACTGTTTGGATCGATTGACTCTTGTACTGCAAAGATGTGAAGAAAAGAACTTAGTGCTAAATTGGGAAAAATGTCATTTCATAGTAAAAGAGGGGATAGTACTGGGCCACGGGATTTCCTCAAAGGGCATTGAAGTTGACAAAGCCAAAATACAAGTGATTGAAAAATTGCAGCCTCCTAATTCCGTTAAGGGGATCAGGAGCTTCTTAGGACGCAGGGTTTTACAGAAGGTTCATTCAAGATTTCTCAAAAATTACAAAACCTCTGTGTAATCTATTGAAGAATGATGTGTCATTTCACATTTCTGATGAGTGCTTAAATGCCTTTAACACTTTGAAAAAAAGAAGAAGTTAACTTCGACACCTGTAATAGTAGCACCTGATTGGGATCTACCTTTCGAACTTATGTGTGATGCTAGTGATTTTGCAGTGGGAGTAATGCTTGGCCAACGTAAAGGCAAAGTGTTACATGTAATCTACTTTGCCAGCAAAACCTTGACAGATGCTCAGATCAACTACGCAACAATGGAAAAAGAGATGTTAACAGTGGTCTTTGCCTTCGACAAATTTCGTTCCTATCTGATTGGTTCAAAGGTGATAGTCTACACTGACCATGTAGCATTGAAATATTTGTTTGAGAAGAAGGATGCTAAACCTAGGCTGATTCGATGGGTTTTGTTACTGCAAGAGTTCGACATAGAAATTCGCGATAAAAAGGGTACAGAAAATCAGGTAGCAGATCATTTATCAAGGCTAGAGCAACTCCGTGATTCAAATGATGTGGATATTAATGAGGACTTCCCAGATGAGCAGTTATTGCAGATAGAAAAGGCTCCATGGTATGCAGACATTGTTAATTACTTAGCTAGTGGCTATATGCATCCTGATCTCACCTATCAGCAGAAAAAGAAGTTGATTCATGAAGCGAAATTTTATTATTGGGATGATCCAAATTTATACAGAAGAGGGGCAGATCGGATCATTAGGAGATGTGTGCCAGAGGATGAGATGAAACCTATCCTTTCACGGGTTCATGCTTCGGCTTATGGAGGACACTTTGGCCTCACTAAAACAGCAGCAAAGGTGCTTCAATGTGGTTTCTTTTGGCCTACATTATTCAAGGATTGCCATAGTTTCTGCAGATCATGAGATAAATGTCAAAGAACAGGTAACATATCAACGCGTCACGAGATGCCACTTAACAACATTTTGGAGGTGGAAATATTTGATGTCTAGGGGGTTGATTTTATGGGTCCCTTTCCATCATCTTACAACAATCGGTACATCCTAGTGGCAGTGGATTATGTCTCTAAATGGGCAGAAGCTAAAGCATTGCTTACAAATGACGCGAGAGTAGTGGTGGACTTCATAAACAAACACATCTTTAACCTCTATGGATCACCTAGGGCCATAATAAGTGATGGTAAAACTCACTTCCGCAATCGGTTATTTCAGGCAGTGTTGCATAAGTACGGGGTACAACATCAAATTACCACTCCTTATCACCCTCAGACAAGTGGACAGGTGGAAACCTCGAACAGACAGTTGAAAAGAATTCTGGAGCTCACTGTGAATGCATCTCGCAAGGATTGGTCAAAGAAATTGACGATGCTTTATGGGCATATCGCACTGCGTACAAGATACCTATTGGGATGTCCCCATATCGACTAGTCTTTAGAAAATCATGTCACCTACCAGTGGAGTTTGAACATAGAGCATACTGGGTATTGAAGCAGTTAAACATGGACCTCGAAAAGGCTGGAGAAACAAGAATACTGCAGCTACATGAATTGGAAGAATTCAAAAGAGAAGCATATGAGAATGCAGCCATCTACAAGGAAAGGACGAAACAGTGGCATGACAAAAATATCAGGCAAAGAATTTTTGGAGTGGGAGATCAGGTACTTTTATACAATTCCAGACTTAAACTGTTTCCAGGAAAGTTGAAATCTAGATGGTCCGACCTTTTTACGGTCTCTCAAGTGTTTCCCTACGGCACAGTTGAATTACACCATCTAACAAAAGGAAACTTCAAAATAAATAGCCAACGTATCAAGCACTACGTAGAAGATTTTTCCACCGCTAAAAAGAGCCTTGACCTAGCTGTACTAGAATAAGAGCAGCACAAAATCCAGCTAACAACTTAAAAGAAGCGCTTATTGGGAGGCAACCCAATTTTCAAACTTTTTATTTTGTTTTTCGTATCGCATAGCATATAGTTTTGTTTTGTTTATTAGATTGCATTAGATTTAGGCACGTTTCAATTTTTAGGAATCATCACTCATATCCCTTCAGCCCGTAGGCCCTTGAATTTATTGTTGGTTATTTTGATTGTTTGAGTTAAGTAACCCTTATTCCTTATCTTTAATTTGTCAAATTTGATTTTTCAGGAATATGACGTCGTGGAACACTCAAACCAACATAGATCCAAGGGAAAGCACGATGAAGAATATTATCCAGTCGTCGACATATTGCCTCACACATTCAATAGAAAAATTTGGGGAGTACCTTCTTCTTTTTCTTTCCGACTCTCTTTATGTGCTTATTTATGTTTTATGATATTGAGGACAATGGCAGTTTTAAAGTTTGGGGGTGAAAAAACATTTAGTTTTTGTTTTTGTGTGTTTGTTAAAAAAAAGAAAAAAAACTCGAAAATTAAAAAAAAAATTATTTAGTTGTGTGCTTGTGTGGGTTAGATAGTCTGGCAGACAATGATGATTTTATTTGAGTTTTGGTGTTGATTTATGAATTGTGGATAGGATACATACTAAACTAATTGAAGCTCAACCTTGCAAAATTTGATACTACAAACGCACTAGAATTGAGTTTGACATTGTGATGAAATGAGTTGTTTCATGTTTGATATGTTGATTTAGTTGGACTTAGATGTCTTATCCAAACCATATTAAATTATTTGTCCTTAGACCAAATTTAGTACAGTTTGGGGGTGACTTTACATTTGTAGGAAGATGCAGATGTGAATTTGGATTCAATGTGTGAAAATTTATGTGTGGATTGTCTTAGACTAACGAGATAAAATTGGGTGAACGTTTTGAGTTGGAGGTCGGTTTTCTTGAATAAGTGTGTGGTAAGGGGCATTGCAGTAATCAAGGTATATATTTTGAAATTTAAGACGTTTCTCTAAAGCCTTTATGACTCGAGTAATTAAGCCTGCAAGGGTATCTTAAAATCTGGTGCCCTGAAATCGTCTGACTTGGGAGTCATCGGCTTAAAGCTCACTAAAGGGTTATTTAGAAAGCAATAAGAGATGAAGTTGCACTTAAAAAAAAAAAAGTTCTCTTCGAAGCCTTTTTGACTCGGGTCAGTAAGTCTGTAAGGGTGTTTAAAACCTAGTGCCCTAAAATCATCTGATTTGGGAGTCATTGACCTAAAACCTGGTACAGGGGTCATCTAGAAAGTTTAATGGAAAGAATGCAAAATAAAAAAAAAATTAAATTATGGAAAAAGACAAAAGCAAGTGCATGAAAAAGCAGAAGCACCGAATACCTTGGTTAAGCTCCAACACTTATTTGAGGGAATTTGACTTTTGATAAAAGATAATTACCCTAGTTGAGTCTTGGAGGTTGAAGTAATCAAATAATTGGAGAATCCATGTTCATTGAAGTGTTGACTTGTAACTTGTAACGTCCACCTAAACTCGAGAGGGTGAGGATAGTAATGAAATATCCAACTTTAGGTTGCACACTGGGAAAAAAGTGAAAAGAATAAGTTTGGGGTGTGTGAATCTTACAGAGATGAAAGGACATATTTGACCACTAAGGGTTGAGAATTGGAATAACTTGTGGACTCATTAATGTCTACTTAATTCTTCACACACACACGTCGATTTTGCATTGGAAGAGTGGATATTGATTTAGTATTGTGACTTTGAAGCGGTTTGTAGATTTAATACTTTGTTCTTAATTCCTGTATTTAAAAGCTAAACTGTCCAACCAAATATTTTTACATGCTTGTGTATTGGTTATTATTTAGGTTATAGTTTTATTTGAGGACAAACAAATGTTTGAGTTTGGGGGTACTTGATAAGTGTATTTTATACACTTATTTCATACTTAAAATAATGATATTTAAGGGTTCTTTCGACAAATTATATCCTAAATTCTTGTATTTTACGTTTGATAGGTAAATTTTATGAACAAAAAGAAATTGAAGGAAAGAGGCAAAAATGGGCGAAAAGTGGCAAAATTCAAGTACAAGGACTACATTGCATTAACTTAAAAGATTGGATGGCTTGAAGGGCAATATAACTTTAATTGCTTTGAATTGGATTCCTTTAAAGTCAAATATTGCTGCTAGGTTTGGGGGGGGATATATATACACGCACAGAAAAATTGGTTGCTGGGAGGAACTCTCTCTCTCTATATATATACACACACGGAAATCGAGAATCAAAAGAAGGTGGGCTGCTGCCATTAATATATTATAGAACCACACGTGAAAGCTGGGAAGAAGAATTAATTGAGGCAGCCAATATTCTACCTTGTTACACACACTTTGTTGCTGAAATTAATCTATATAAACACTGAAATTAGAGCCGGGTAGGGAGAGATTGGACTCCACTTTGGAGTCACACATTACGGCTCCGACACGTACAAAAAACTGAGAGAGAAGAGAAATTGAAAGCTGCTGGTTGCTGCATCATTATTCTTATTTATGCACATATTTTGAGGGCAGTAGCTGGGAGTTTGTCTGGGAATTAATTGGCAGCAGCTTTGGGGTTGATTAAAGTAAAAAATTGAGGCTGCCTTTGGGCTGAATAAAAGAGAAAACCAAAGCAGAATATACACAAAAACTGATACAGAAACCGTGGCTTCAACTTGACTTCTTCAATTAATAAAATTGGCGGCTGCTAATCACACACACAAGACAAGGGGCTGAAATTGAAAGGAAGCAGACACGGCAAAAGACGATAGATTCAGCCTTGCAAATTATTTACGTGCCGTCAATTGACCCGGTGATGAATTTCCTAATAAACTTGTGTTTTTCTTTCATTATTATGCGTAGCTAAATCAAAATTAGAAGCATAGTGTTGGATCAGGATGTCAAATTTTTGAGTCATTTTTGGAGAGTTTTGTGGGGTAAGTTAGGCACTAAGTTACTATCTTCCACAACTTATCACCCACAAATGGATGGACAAATCGAGGTAGTGAATAGGACTATGACTCAATTGTTACGCACAGTAATCAATAAAAATTTGAAGAGTTGGGAGGAGTGTCTACCATTTGTTGAATTTGCATACAATCGAGCTATTCACTCTACTACGTCATATTTTCCATTTGAAATTGTATATAGTTTTAATCCGCTAACTCCTTTGGATTTAATTCCTTTACCTGTGAATGAACGTGGTAGTTTAGATGGAAAAAAGAAGGCAGAATTGTTTAAGTCACTCCATGAAAAGGTAAAAGCGCAAATTGAAAATAAAAGTAAGTTGGTTGCGTCGCAGGTAAATAAAGGTAGGAAGCGCATAACATTTGGGCCAGGAGATAGGGTTTGGGTGCACCTTAGGAAGGAGCGATTTTCGAAGCAAAGGAAGTCCAAGTTGCAACCGAGGGGTGATGGTCCATTTCAAGTGATTGAAAAGATAAACGACAATACTTACTAGTTGGACTTTCCAGGTGAGTATAATGTTTCGGCTACTTTTAATGTATCTGATCTCTCTCTGTTTGATGCAGATTTAGATTCGAGGATGAATCATTTTGAAGAGGGAGGGGATGATATGATCCAGGAGTCGAGCCTGACGAAAGCTAGTGCGAGACGAGATCCGTTGATAGTCAAGGACAAAGCAAGTGAAACAAGCGATGGGATTGCTAGTTCAAGAAACCATTGATGGAACCATGTTCGGGACTCAAAATGGAGCAATTTTCATGTTTAGGTCGACGGCCGATTCAACTTGGATCAATTTAATATCGAAGGCCAAAGACGGAGGAAAATAATAAGCCTATGCGATCGCATAGGCTTATGAGGCTTGCGATCGCATGGAGGTATACCGAAACTCAAGATGGGATTTTTAGTTGAACCATGCGACTGCATGGAAATATACTATGCGGTCGCATAGGCAAAAAATTTGGCGAATTTTCTAATTTTGACAATTTTCTATATTTTGTTAGTTTTTTTATTCTTTTTCATATTTTGGAGATTATGATCGACTTTTGCACGATTTTTACCTAGTTTTTAGGTTTAGTATAAATAGGAGTTTCCATTCAATTATTAAAAACTTTTGACATTATTGATATTGAATTAAAGTGAGGCGTATTGTCTTCTCTTCATCGTTCTTCATTGAACAATTTCGAACTTATCAAGTGTTAACTTGTGGTGTTCAAACAACCGGATTTAATTCTTGGATTGCATGATCAAGGGCTCTTTCAAGCGTCGTTCTTGTTGGATTTTTTGGTTCGACTTTCTTTTGGATTAATCCTAAACTCTTGGATTAATTTGGCTTTCTTGAGTTCGTCAATCTCGTTGTGGTTTCGTAGTCAACGTTGCTACGGGGTTCGTATCAGTTAAGTCAATTAGTAAAGCAAATGTATGAGTTTGAGAGAGCTTTAGACATGAACCTTCAAAGTAAAAAGTGAGTTGGCTCTGGAAAGTGATAGATATAATAGTAATATGGCTAAATAATAATTTGAGAGTCCAAATTTGCATTCTTAAAATTACATTAAGTATGAGTTTTTATAGTAATAAAAAAGGTTAATAGGAATCGTTGGATGAAGAGTCACGTGGCATCATCCGTACTACTAATGTCTATTGTCAAAGAAATCAACAAATCGTAAGCATTAAATGCTATTATCATTTTATCATCCATAATACCTAACTTGCAACTTTAGACTTGATCTGATAGGTTGGAAATGGCGGCGATTGCAATGAATTGTCACATTAATCACATACCAAAGATTGCCTGGTATAGTCTTTGAAGTTCATGTATAATTATTCATATACTGGGTGTTTGATTCCCATTTTTCCTAAGATATATTTTTCTCTATTTTCTTTTCAACCACATATTTTTCATTAAAATAATATTACACATAAATAAAAAAAATTTCTTTATTTTTTAACCACACATTCTTCGTCAATCTACTATTCTGAAATATATTCTTCAAAAAGAACATTGCTAAACACATCCTATATTGTGTGGACTTTTTAGTTGAGGGTTTATTATTTTGTGAAGAAAAAAGCAATGTAGGTCAGTGTAATCCCCAAAATCCATGTAATATTTATATAATGCATGAACTTCTAAGTTGAGTTATAAAGTTGTGCGATGGATGCAATTTGATGTTTATATACCTTGTCGAGGCCTATCATAGGACGATTAAGGTTGAATTAAGTAGAGGTGAGTTCCTTGCTAAAGAAGGTAAGCCTTGTTGATGTAGACGAAACCTGCAGTAAGGTTAAATTAAACGTAGGGATGACAATGGGGCTTGGGCATTTTCCTGCCCCATATCCATCCCGTTACCCATTTAAGGTGGGTTGGGACAGCGCGGGCTTTTACCCATTTATGAATCCTCTTTTTTTTTTTTTTTTCTTTTTTTGAGTTTTTGATAATTCCTTTTATTGTCCCCATTTATTAAGTGAGACAATAATATAGTTATTAAATTTTATAATTAATTAATTAATTTTTAAAAGTTAAATTAGTCGAATATATTTTGTAAATTAAGGTGTTTATTTTTTTCATATTTCTTAGAAAAACTTAGTTGCCATCTTCTATTAGAATTAATGAAATTTAATGCAATTTTTCATTTAAAGTATTGACTTCTTAAAAAAAGAAAAATTAATGGGATGGGACTGGACGGGGTGGTAGGAATCCATTTGTAAACATAATATCTATTTAGATACACTCGAATGAACCCTTAAGAATGTATATAACCCTATTCCATCTGGTTCGATATGAAATGAACTTATAATCATGGAATCAACTTGATCATCAAATTATAAATTCATACCCTAGCCCATTACCATTTTGGTCTAAACGGATCTACTAATATGGAATAAGTAAATCAATGGACAATCTTGGTCCTATTGAAAATACTAGTAAAAAAAATTCATACTTGGAGGGGTCGTGACAATTCTAGCTTGTTACTTGTACCCGCATCGGGGCGGAATTTCTAGCCTTGAATACAGAATTAAGCAAATAATCCCCATCTCGTTTGGGGCAGGGCCATGCAAATATCGATTTTGACGAATTTTTTGCCATCCTCCACGAATATCAAGTTTGACGGATTTTTTGCCATCCATAATTAACCGAAGGTGAGACCTTAGCTAAAGAGATTTGAAATAAGCAACGATGAGGCCTTTGCTAAAGAGAGCGAGTCCACTGATATAGATGAAGCCTACAGTAAGGCTAAATTAAATGATGGCGAGGCCACTGTTAAAAAGGACAAGTCTATTAATCTAGATGAAGCTTGTAGTGTGGTTGAATTAAGTGAAGGTGAGACCCTTGCTAAAGAGGGCAAGCCTATTGATATAGATGAAGCTTGCTATAAGGTTGAATTAAGCAAAGATGAGGCCCTTGATAAAGAGGACGAGTCTTTTAATGTAGATAAAGCCCGCAATAAGGTTAAATTAAGGGAACGTGAGGTCTTTGCTAAAGAGGGTGAGCCCGTTGATGTAGATGAAGCCTATTGTACGGCTGAATTAAGCGAAAGTTATGCTTCAGACCATTTCTTACCACAATAACTCTTACTAGCAAAGCATCATAATGGGGATAATGTGCACTAGCTGCGTCTTCATGTGTAAATGCTATTGGTGGAGGTGTTGTTAGTCCCACGATGAGTGCTATTAACTAAGTAGCTAGTCATGAGGGGATCTTTAGACTATCTGGCGTAATTTCTTTGTGCATTCATTGATTTTCCTCAACATATGGGCCTACAATAATCCTATCAATCTCTTTAATAGGGCATTTTTTGCACCTGCAAGGGTTCTCTTCCTTGTCTTTAGCCATTTATAGGCACGTTTCTATCCTCGTCACACTTATGTCTAGGTGACTCCTTCTTGGGATGTTGTCTTGCCTCTTCACGCCAAAGTTCTTGATCACACCTAAAGAAAAGGTGCATTTTGTTGAGAATGGTAGGTATTCCACCTTTTGGTCTTTGAGTTCGTTGGTTCTGTGTGATGTCGACCAGCCAGTCATACAATCGTTTGTGTCGTGATTGTAAGTTTGATAAAAAGTACAATATGGCCCATTTTTTGGCTCGTTGCTCCTTCTTCTATCCCTGCCTCTTAGTCAGTTAGATAGTCTTTGAGCATCGGGCCCATTTTTTTGTATGCCAAAGATGGTACTATATTTAAGGTGGTAGTAGATAATGCTTGTCCTGAAATAGGGGCAATTATGTGCCCTGTTTGAGTCCATTGTTGATTCACCAAATGTGAAACGAGGCCTCACCTCTAAGGTAGGGGAAGTCTCATCGAAGTTCAGTTGTAATGGTCAATCAGCTCATCATTGACAATCTTGCTTCTCATCATTTTCACGAAGGCACTGTAAGAGGGGTTTTGCTTCATATATCTCTCTAGAAAGAGAGTGTTTATGTTGAGGTCTCCTCTCTAGACTGAAAGAATTTCCTTATTGGTGACTTACTCACAATAAGTCATTTTATCTATAAATCAAGCTAAGTAGCTCTGCAATGTTTTGTCAGTTTTATTGTCTTATATCTTGCAACCTTTGGATAGGGGTCTCTCATTCCTTAACAAATATTGATTCAAGAAAGCCTTTTTGAGATTCGGTCAACTTCTGATATTCTCGACTGATATGTGGCTATACCAAAATTCAGCATCTCCTGTCATTTTGAGGTGGAAGGCCCTGCATTTCAATGCCGGCAAGGCTACTTTAGGACTCATGTAAGTTTTGTAATTGTTAAGGTACTCTATCGAATCACCATTTCTTTCGTATTTAGGGATTTTTGGTGGCACAAAGTGGTTAGGAACTTAGGCATTTCTTAGCTCTTGTGATAATGTGTGACCTTCATCATCGTCCTCCAATTCAAAAGATATGTATAAACCATTTGAGTCCTCTTCTTCAGCCTGGTACTAGGATGATTGTGAAGTACCAGCTTGATTCCTCAAATTTGTAAAGTCCATTCTTTCTCGCCTATTTCTAGGTAGAGGGAACACTTGGGTTTCATGGCTTTGTCCATGGCCTTGCTACTTTTTGTATAGGGGACGACTGTTGAGGCCTATTCTTAGGCGCTAATGGTCCAATTCTATCGAAGACATTGGTAGACCTCTATGGTCCCCATTCTTGTGCATATTCCGAGGGAAAGTTTGATAAGTATGTTTTTGCACACTTGTTTAATACTTAAATAAACTTAAATATTTAGTAAATGAGCAAATGTCTATTCAGAATTATGTAATTATTGCTCTTATAGGTAAAAATCACCCAAGGAAAGTAAACAAGGCAAAAGGGAATGAAAAAGGGACCAAAAGTGTACAAAAACTTGAAGTTCGGGACCAAAATGAACACGTACAAAAAGTTGAATGACCTTGGATGCAATTTATGGATGGTAAATTGATATAAAGTCAAAACCTAAGGGCTAAATTGTACAAGTTCAAAGTTGAGGGACCTTAAGTACTAAATGTATGAATTGATGGCTTCTTCTTACGCTTTCTTTCTGTATGCCCCTTTGCCTCACTTTCACGAATTACCTGGACTGTCTTCCCTAAGGCCACTTGCCTAGTGGTAATATTTAGTCTCATTGATTTTGGAAAGATCCGTACATGGTTCGTATATAGAAATGAAAATGTATGAAGAATTGACTAAAACATAAAGTTTTATTCAAATAAGAAGGTTTAAGAGTGTAAAGAGCTCTTAAACTTATTTATTTACATGAAAGATCCAAAATGGATCTACTATCTTTGAGGGTTTAGTCTCAAAGTGTATACATTAAGAATTCAGAATAAAGAAAATTTTTCTCAAAAATTTATCCTCCTCTTTCTCTTCATGAAGTCTTTCTTTTATATCAACTTGGAAAGATTCATTCTTGCCCTCATTGGTTCTTTTGTCATTATCAATAGTTTTACTTTTGTTGAAAGCAAAAGTAATGATAAAGTGATATGACAAAATTTTTGTCGTCTTTTCCAAATTTTCAAAGATGCTCCCCCTTTTCTAAAAGCAGGTGTCTTTTTTGTCAAAAGTTGGCATATTTTTCAAAAAGCAAATCATATGCCTTTTTGAAAATTAATCTGATTGATCCTCCTGGATATTACTTTTGGTGGATGTTTTCTCGGTGGATTCTCCACTTGGCTCACCATCTTTTCTCAAAAATAAATCTTCTGGAGATTTTCCTTTATCATTTTCTTCAATTAATTTACACCATTGTCATTCTTGATATTTCTCAAGACTCTATTTCAATGCTTTGCAAAGTTGACCTTAGTAGTTTGATGGAGCATTGGACAAATTATAAAAATTCTTCTCGAAATTGCAAAGATTTTTACTTTTTCTAATTGGATTGTTGATCCAATCTTGCTTGTAACCAAGATAAAATATGATGAATAATTTACCTTGATTTTTGATTCATTGTTGAAAGATTATAATCCTATTAAAATCCTTTGGTATGAGAGATTTCTCCTGTCATGAAGTGTTAATTCATTAACACATTCAACTTGTCCTTGAATATTAGTTTATTTAGAAACACTTCTAGCATTGTCTTGCTCTAAATATGGTGATATCCTTTGATAAAGAATCCTTCCTCATTCCAGAAAGGAATCGTACTGTTTTCTTTCAACATCATTTGCAGTTTTTGATCTTTAATAACAAATTTCTTAAAATCTTTTAAGACTTTAATCTAATTGTTATCAATCTTCTGGATTTCTTCCATTGATTCACTAAAAATTATCATTTTGATTAATCCACAGTGAAATGCTGTCTGTACCATAGTTGGATTAGCTCCTTCAAAGAAAATGAATTGTCCAATTTTCTTTTCCATTGTTCCGTAGTATCATTTTTATGGAACAGTTATTCCCACAATTTTTGCTTCTTCTTCATATTGAAGAAAATCTTGCATTGTAATTCCACTGAGAATTGGACTCTATTGTAGTTTAGGAAATTTTCTAATTCTTTTGAATCTACTTGTTATAGATTCAGTTTCTATATGAGATTCAACTGCATCTTTAAAAGATATCATTCTAATCCTTTGGTTTTCACTTGGTGGTGATCTAAAGAGTTGGGCAGAAAATCTGGGCTTTGCTCTTGGATTTGGGTTTTGACAATAATTCGGTCTCAAATGAATGTTGTCATATTCAAAAAGTGGTTTATATGGCATTGAGCTTTGGCCTTTGGCTTTGTGGAAGTCTGAAAAGACTTTTTGGGCTTCTGTATAAGTTTTGAAGCTTTTGTGTTTGTAGGGCTTTCCTTTCACAAGTGGTTCAACTTGAGCCCAATTTGTGTAGAAACCTCTTTGTGGTCCATCATAGATCACATAAATTTTTTTACTTGCAATTGAAGTATTTACACCAACAAGTGGTTGATTTTCTTGAGTCTTTGACTCTTCTTTTGGATTTGGAATATCCATTTGTTCTTACGAACACTAAGGCATGATATGCTCTCCTTTATGTATTTGGATTTCTGGTCTATGAGTTTTTAACTCTTTTTGTGGGATTTGAATTCCCTTATGTTCGCTAGAACACTGAGCTCGAGAATGCTCTTCTTTATTGTCGCCATCAGTCTTGCTGATTTTGATCTCTTTTTCTGTATTTTTATCGTCATCAGTCTTGCTGATTTTCATCTCTTCTTGGGGTTGTAGAGTACAACTACTCACCGTTGAAACATAAATTGTTTTAAGAAGTCTTTCTAACTTCTTTTTCAATACTTTTACCTTTTGCTGTCTTGTTGAGATTTCAATTTCTTCCATCTCAATTTGCATTTCGAGTTCTGCAATTTGGTCTTCAATATTGGTCATTTTTACCTGTAGAAGCAAATTCTTTAATTAATGCATCAGCTAAAGAATTATTCTTTCCTTTAATTATTTCAATTTTGAAATCATAATGGCCGAACCACATCTGCCATTTGACTAATCTTCCCTGTTTGTAGTCTGGATGTACCTGATGTTTCATAAATGAACTACAAGTACTTGAATCAGTTCTGATAATAAAACTATCACAAATTATATACAATCTAAATTTTGTTATAGCTTTCTTCATACCTAAAATTTCTTCTTCATTTATGTGATAATTCTTTTCAGCTTTAGAAAAGGTTCCAGAAGTATAACCACATAATTTTTCTTCTGCTTGATCTTGGAGATCAAGTGCTTTTAAAACTCCTCCCCAATGTTCTTGAGATGCATCAGTTTCAATTATCATTTTGTTCCTTCTTTTGGATGATATAATGATGGTAAAGTTTTTATTTTAGATTTGATTTTTCCAACATAAAGAGTATCTTCTTTAGTCCAAATCCATATAAATTTTTTTTTTTCAATTTTTTCTGTAATGGTGTTCTCATTTTTACTAAATCTTTGAAAAAAGATTCTACATAAGTGAGACATCCAAGAAATCTCATCAATTGTTTTTTTTTTTTTTTTATCTTGAATCTCATTTGGAAATTCATTAATATGAGTAAGAATATAATGTTTAAGTTGTTTATAACCATTGGCTATATCTAAACCTAAATATCCAATTTTTTCTTTAAATAATTCTGTTTTCTTTTTAGATAGTACAATTCCTGTATTTATTGCTTCTTTTAAAACAATAATTACATGATTTTCATGTTCTTCTTCAGTATCCGAAAACTAAGATGTCGTCTATATAGACACAACAAAATTTTTGATGTTTCTTAAAAATATTGTCCATGTGTCTTTGAAAAATACCAGGTGCTTAGTTTAAGCCAAATGGTACTAGTTTCCACTGATGGTGTCCTTGTGGACAACTAAAAGCTATCAAATGTCTAGCTTCTTGATCAAGTATTTCTTGTCAGAAACCAGATTTACAATTAAAGGATGAGAAAATTCTCTTTCATTTTATTAATTGTAAAAGACTTTGCATACTTGGAATTAAATATCCATCAGTCTTAGTTATCTTAGTGAGTTGAGAATAATCAACTACCATTCTTGTTTTTCCATGTCTTTTCTCAGATTCTTTTCTTACCATAAATGCTGGTGAAGAAAATTGAGATATACTTGGTTCAATAAACTTTAAATCAATTAATTTCTTATTTGAATTGAGAATTCTTCTCTATCTTTAGGGCTATAAGTCATTGCTTTAGCTCTTACAATAAATGTTTTGAATTCATCAAGCAATTTAATAGTTGCTGTCATATTTCCTTTATTCTTTTGTGGGTCTAAAGGATTTTCTGAGCAACATTTTTCTAAAAGTTCCAAAATTTCCTCTCTTCGAGAATTTATTTTAAAACTTTGTTTTTCTTCATTAGTAATAAAAATATAACTCTTTTGAGCAATATTTTCACCTTGAATTTCTTTAAAATTCTTCTTCTTATTATCAATTTTCATTGTATTCAAGAATTTTTCTTGTAAAGTATTCATAGCTAAGGCTTTTCTTTGTTTTTGGAATCCATAATCTTTTACTGTTAAGTGTAAAGCTTATAGATTCAATTTCTTCTATGAATGGATGATATAACTAACAAAAGTTATTTTCAATCATAAAATCAATTCCGGTTTCCAATTGGTAAATTGTAGGTACCTTAAAATAAAAAGTTTTCCATTGGGATTTATGATATCCATTAATCTCAATGTCCAATCCTTTTACTACTTTAGAAGTTTTAATTTTAGATTTATCTGCAATCTTAAGTTTTAAGATTTTTTCAGATGTAACCCAAAATTGTTTAGGTATAATCCATTTACTTGTAGTATGTACTGATGCTCCAGTAGCTACATAAGCATGAATATTTATTTTCCTATATCCTTCAAAACTCATTTTTATAGGTATATAGATTGAATTTGGATTTGTAATATTTCTATTACTCATCTTCAAATGTTTCTGATTCTGAATATTCAAACTCAGATTTTGTAGTTAAGCAATACAATGATTCTGTATTACTAGGATCTTCTACTGGATAGAAGCCTTGTTTTTGGAATGTAGTTAGAAGTTTAATTCTTTCTTCATTTCCTTGTCTTGTTGGGCATTCATTACAAAGCAAACACCTGCAATTCTTTTTCTTTTGGGAACAAAATTTCCTTTTATACATTTTTTGCTTTTGTTTTTCTTTCCTCGGGATTTTTTTTTTAAAAAAAATTTCTTTCTAGAAAATGTTTCCTTATATGATTTTTTGTATCTTTTAAAAATATTTTTTTTCTTTTTAAAATATTTTCTTTTCTTATCTTTTTCCTTGGATGGTATACATCCATATTGTCATGGAATTCTACTGAGATAATTTTCACAACAGAGTTTAGGATTTTTAGCAATTGCTTTCATACTGCCTCTTACTAAAATACTTTCTTTGCGTTTATCTGCTAGAAGGCTTCTAGTAAGTGTAATTATTAATCTTAAAGATCCATCAATTTTTATATTGAGTTTAGGATCAATATGATCTTCTTGTTTACTCATCGCATTATTAAAAAGTTCCATTACCTCATGATTGAAACGTTCAGGAAGTTTTCTAATGAATTTTTCTGTTAATTCTTTCCATTTATTGTCGGGACAAATGTAAAAATATTTTTGAAAATTCACAAGCATAATTTTCAAAATAACACATATCACATAGAGATATTTTTTCTAAGTGATTTAGTGCATTAGCAATTTCAATTGTTGTTCTTTCACTTTTAAAAACTTCATAAGTTTGTCCAGTGAATTATTTGTATAATTGTTCAACAATTCTTTTAATAAATTGTGGAATATTATATTGAGAATCTGCTCATATAATATTCTTTACATTATGATCAAAATTTTCCAAAAATGATCTAGTATTTCCTCTAGTGCTTGCTAAAACATAATTCCATGAATTAGCTTCACTTTTGATAATTTCCTTATTAATAATCATGGCTATCATTACATGACTATACCATACATCAATAAGTTTTTCAGGTTCTAAGGTACAATATAAATCTAGAATTGTAACATGTTGCTGATTATTTTTTTTGGGAACAAATTCAGATTGTAAAAGATTATGATTTGTTTCTTTATTTATTGGAATTGGCCCAGGATTAAAATCTCCTTCAATTCTTTTCCCATCTCCTCCCTATTTGTAAAGAATCTTTCATGAATCACAATTTCTTCATCAGATTCAGAAGTATTATCTTGTTCGCTTACGGTCTTGATTCCTCAGTATCGGATTTTATTGTCATAAGATTTTCATCGTTTCCAATATTTATCCTTCTAACGATATTTTCAATTTTATGTAATTCTGAATCTTCAAATGAAAGAAAAACATTTAAGAGTCCTAGATCATTACTAGTCTCATAAATGTTTTCTAGATTTATTTCTGAATTTTGACATCTTAATTTAAAAATTTTATATCAAAATTTCTTTCAATTTTATTTGGTTCAACGTCTTCCCCTTTTTCAAAAATTCCTAACGAAGTTTTAGGATTTTTCTTTTTTTAAGGGTTTGTCATTTTTAACTCCTGCTATATTACAACAGAATGTTTTTCCATGAATTTTTTCGTATTATCTTGAAGATTTTAAAGATGTATATTAATTTTTTCAATACTGTCTTTTAACATTTTTATTTCTTTTGAAATATCTGCTATAGACATTTTATTCTTCTCCATAGATGGCTTTAGGTATTTCATTGACCGTTTTACTCAATTCTTTTAATTGTCTGCTTTGACTAGTTTCTGCTTCTTCCTTCCATTTAGCATTTGGAAGTAATTTTCTATTTAAAGATAAACTTTTAGTAAGAAGTGGTCTCTATTCTTTAATTAATGTTCTTTGGTCATTAAAATTAATTTCCAAAGATCTTCTAGATGGTTGAATTAACCATTCAAATTCTGCTTCTTTTGGTTCTTTAACAATTGTCATATTATGTTGATTATGTATAGCATAACTAACAAGATATGATATTGAAAAAGGTACATTATTGTTTTTTACTAAATTTGTTATTCCATACTTGTGTATAAAAGAAGGTATACCGTCAAAGTTTTGATCATGTAGACTTACTGAAAGTCTTGGATAAACTGTACAAATCAGTTTTCCACATGTTAGATTCCCTTCAAGAGATCCTAGACATCCTTCGGTAGGATTTTGTATTCTTTCATCAATCAAACACATTGAAATGAGTTGACCAATCTTTTTAAATAGAGTACTTCATATTTGGATACGAATTGCTCCAATAGTTACCTAAAAGAGATTCTTGCTATTGTCAGGATCTATCTTTTGTTTGGCTTTATTTATGTCTTGTTTAGTAAGTAAGGATATTCCTATCTTATTATATGTATGTTGTACATGTATGACAAACTCTTTTTGAGATACACCATAGTATACATATCTATTTTTGTTCATGAATTTATCTAAGAAACCTGATTGAGAAAAGATTTCTTTAGATTCAATTGTAAGTTTTGCCTTGCATATTTTTGCAAGCTTTTTGTCAGAAATTAAAATTTCTATAGAGAAATTTCCTTGTGACTTAATTTGCTCACAGTCTCATCATTATTTCCTGTTTATTCATTATTATGGCTTTCAACCTCCATAATTAATGATGACAAGTAATATAATATAGAATGAAAATTCTAACACTATATTCATATTTCTGTAAAGCATCAATCATATTCAATTTTGATTTTGCTATTTTTATTCTTGGTTTATTCGTTTGTAATAGATACTTATATCTATCCTTGTAATATATGTAAACTTCATATTCAGAAGTGAATACAAGTGTTTGTATGTTACAATTATGACAATCAATAATAATTATTTTAAACCTGTATATTCTACATATATATTTTTTTTAATTTTTCCATAGTTAGTTTGTTATTTATTAGACTTATATAAAATCTAATTGTTAAACTAAATCTAGATTTCTTTACTGCTTTAGGAAATCTATTTTTAATGGGTCTTCTCATAATAATTTAAATATGGCTCTGATACCATTTTGTGAGGATGGTGCGGAAGTTGATAAGTTTTAAGTATTTTGAGGAAAAAATATACAAAATTTATGCAGGCAGTAGAATTCATATGGAAATCATGCTTAAATTGCGAGGACTATTTTTGTATATCTTCAAAAGCCAAGGAATTAGCTACAACATTGGCTAGGTTTTTAAATATAGAACTAGCAGCTAGGAAGGGGGCTGCTTCTTCCTTGTTGGGCTGTCTTTCTCATTTTCTTTTCCTTTCTCTTTCTTTCTCTTTTTTTCCCCTTTCTGCTTTCTTTTTCTCTTCTTTTTCTTTCCATTTTTCTTGATATTTTGGGGCAAAATCAAGAGCACAAAGAAGAGTACATTTGGAGAAATAGTTGGAAAAAAATCAAGATTAAGCTATCAAGAATCCAAATCCAAAAAGAATTTTATCTTCACTCTTGTATTTTCTTCATTATTGTCTCATATTTGCAATGTATTATGTAAAATATTCTCATTTTCATCATTTGTATAAAATGGACTAGTAATTTGTATTGGGATTTATGGCTGAAATTTACCTAGCCTTAATTAATTTTAATACTTACTTTTTAATATTAAAATGCTTATCTTCGGTGTTTTTATTATTGTTATTATTGTATTTTCATTTATGTGGCTAATGAAGGATTGTGTTAGTATTTTTATATTGTTCGAGAGAAAATTGTGTATTTTAGACCAAATAGTAGAAACTCTAGATTTATGTAGGAGATAGAAATATACCCCTATCCCTAGGTGACTCATTGAGTTATTTTCATAAATATTTAATGCGGCCGTTTGGTTTTAATTGATATAAAGATATAGTAGTTAAATTAGTTAATTAGGGTTAATTTTGCTTGAGAATGGTAATTACTTAAAATTGAAAGACCGCATCTAACATTGTAAATGAGAAATTTGTTAATTGGCTTGTGAAGAAATTAAGTAAGTGACGATTAAGCGAAATCATGAATTCTAACCACGTTTTCTTCCAAGTTTTTTAATATTTTTATATTTCCTTATTTTGTAGATTTTTAGTCATTTTCCAAAATCAAATATTTACTGTGTATTTCTTTTTATTTTAAGAATTAAATCAATTAAAATTATGTAATTGAAAGTATACATTCCTTCAGGGATTGATAATCCGGACTCAAAAAGTTCACTTTATTACTTTAACGCAATCCGTGTACTTGCGGTTTGCACATTTAGTAAACAGAGTTTTTTTTTTTTTTTGGCTCCTTGTGGTAAGTTGTTATCGAGTTGGCTAGAAGTGTAATTTGTTGACATGTCCACCTCCACTTCTTTTTTAGTAAGGCTAGGTTCACTCTTTTTTCTCTAGGAGTAAGCTCCCGTGTTATCCTCTTTTTTTCTTGTTGGAAAGCCTTTTATTGAGGCATTTGATATCTAGCTTACTCTTGCATTTACATGAGAAAATGTTGCATGATTGCGCCCAAAGAATAATGTGGTGATTGTAGTATAATTTCGGAGTGTCGATTCCACAGAGAGATAATGATCAAACAAACTAGGGTTTTCGTGATTTTATGTGATGATGATTTAGCAATTGGAATAAAGAGTTAATATCAATGTATGAAATAGTGAAGTGCTGAAATTTCCTCGATTAAATGGGTTCAATCAATGTCAATTTTGCATGAGAATACTCAATTAAAATTTTTCATCCCAACACTTTTATTGGAAAATAAAACATTCAAACACTTATTTAATTTCTTTAGTAATTTCAAATCCAGATTTCTTTCAAAATATAATTCCACAATGATTTATTGAAATTAGATCCCAAAGAAATTATGTACTTCAAGCATATAATGGTAAAGAATCACACCAATAAATTGTTTGAAATTGAAAATCAATAAACATTTCGATTATTCAATAAAGAAAATATGATTGAATTCATAAACAAGAGTGAATTAACCCAATTTCAAAACATATCCAATAACATAAGAAATTCAGATTTAGAATTGTTCAACAATGAAAAACACCTTACACGCAATAAAAGATATTGAAATTCCCAAATCTAACTGAGTTATTTCGTGACTTCAACGATTAATCTAGGTTTCCATGGAGTTCTTGTGCTCAAAATGAGAGAAAAGGGATGGGAGATGAGGGGAGGTGTGTTCTAGTCGAATTAGGGCATAAAATCGAATGCCAAATTGTTTCTAAAAGAGGTTGAACGGAATAAGGAAACTTGAACATTCGGCCAAAAATTGTTTTGTGCTACTGATTTCAGTATATTGGCCATAACTTTTTCTCCTGATATCTAATTAAGGCAATTCAAAGTGTGTTGAAAAGCTAACACAAAGGGCTAAATTTTTTTGACAAAACAGCTCTTTCCAAATTTGAATGTTTACTTGGTCAAAAGTGGATCTCAATCTCTGGCTGAAAATCTGGAAAATCCTTATGCGATCGGAATTTGATTTGTGAAAATTTTATGGTAATATTTAACTTCTTTTGACTACTAGTTGCACCCAATGGACTCCTAGCTTTCTTGAATCATCATTCCATCGCCCGTGTCATCTTTAGATTATTTGCAACTTGGTCCCTGAACTTTTACTTTCTTCCACTTTAGTTCGTTTTCGCTTTTTTCTTTTAAATTCCATCGTATTCATCCATTTGCAATCTAAATCAAAATATAATGGTACTTAGTACTTTTAGACATCAATATATCATGCAAATACAAGTATAAATGGATGAAAACATGACAAATTGTGCTATTATCATTGCATGACAGCATTTGCTGGGTTACGTTTCTCATATTCGTAGCCATCTTTCCTGCCTCTCTTGCTAGGTGTGCAGTAGTACTATCGCATCGTCGATGCTAGTGGTGGGGTTGATGAATATGACAATTGTCATGACTCTTATTCTTTAGAAGCCTTCTCTTGTCGATTCCTATCGTGAAAATCGTAGTAGTTAGAGCTCATGGTCTAACAATAGCTTTTATGTCGAACGGGACTTTTAGTGACACCTCTTTGGTTTTCTCAGCCATTCTTTCTCCAAGAACAAGGACCTTTCTTCAAGGTTGGGCTGTGGAATAGATAACTTTTCCGATAGCCTTCACCACGGGGATGCTCGTGGTTATAGTTTCGTTTTTCATAGATGGCGTCAATTCGTTGACCTCGAATTTTGTATTTCTAACGTGGCCGGTAGATCCAGGCCTCTCATGTCTATTCAAGCCTAATTCATATACACTTAGACAAATCGTTAGTCATATGTAGCTGCCTTTTGATGGGGATAAAGGTGGCCACGCGCACTCCAACGGTCAAGTTAGTTAGAAAGCAAATATATGAGTGTAGGAAAGCTTTTACGTGAACCTCCAACGTAAAAAGGGGGTCGACTTTGGGGATTGATAGATAAAATTGTAATATGGCTAAGTAATAGCATGAGAGTCTAATTTGCATTATCTTGAAATGGTACTATGGGTGAGCTTTCATAGTAAAAAAGGTTAATAGGAGTCGTTGGATGAAGAGTCACGCGGCCTCATCCGTGCAGCTAATACTTCTTCTTGAAGACATCAATCAATCAAAACATTAGATACTATCACTATTTGATTATTTATAATGGCCAGCTTGGGGCTTTAGACTTGACTTGATGGGTTGAAAATGGCGACGGTTGCAATGAATTGTCACATCAATCACATACCAAAGATTCTCTGAAAGATCTTGTGTCGAACTTCTTCTGTAACCTCATCCGTATAGGTGATACCTCTTCTCGAAGACATCAATCAATCATAACATTAAATACTGATACCATTTGATTATTCATAATGCCTAGCTTGGAGCTCTAGACTTGACTCGATGGGTTGAAAATGGCGACGGTTGCAGTGAATTGTCGCATCAATCACATACTATAGATCTTCAGAAAGATCTTGTGCTGAACTTCTTCTGCACCTCACCTCCCTCGCAGTTCAAATTTTCCCAAAGGGGTCTGTATGATCTAATGGGTAGGCAAACATATTGATTTGGTCACTCCATGGGGTTTGATCAAAGCTACCTCCTGATGCTTTAATGCGGTGGGGCCACGCTTACTTGCCACGTAGAATATTTGGGGCCTTATAACGTGAGACGTAACAAACGTTACAGTACTGAGTATCTTACATTCATTGGGTCCTCACGAATATATGTGTAGATTAATTCATTTAGATTTCAAATGGTCTATTTACAAAATAGCAGATTGATAGTAATTTTGATTTCTAAGAATCAACAAATTACGGGAGAACTAGTTCAAGAGTCTCGTCAAAATGTATACCGGCCAGTGGCTAATAACATTTTATAATATAAATTCACAAATTTTAACCTAAATGAACTAAGGGAAAAAATGGTACAAGTATGAAAAATTAGACAAGTCAGATTTGGATGCTAACCTTTGAAATAAGACTTCTTGCACTTGTTTTTAGATCATTCTAATGGCAAAGAATAGTTCATCCATGATTTGGTGTGAAAGAGCCTTTGGTTTTGTGGTCAGTGATGATAAAGTTTTCTTTATGATCTTTATGAATTCATATCCTTTGGGATTAAAGGAAGCGTATATTGGATAGTTTGAGTTTTTCATTTTTCACATATCTTAATGAGAATTTAACTGGTCAAAGGCTTTTCGAGTAAAATTGTCAGCTCACTTGTCCATTTGCCACTAATTGCTCAAAAATAATTGAAAAGGGTGTGGAATTTTGTGAATTGGGAAACTTATGGAAGGCTTAGAAACAGGTCTAAATGTTATGGATGATAGAATCGCAGAGTAATTAGGAAGAAGAGGAAGATTGAAAAATGAAAATGGTGAGAGGATTGTAGAGCCAAAATATGCGGTGTTGACACAAGTTTTAGTTGTGAGAGCATCTCTAATCCTTACACCATTCACTATTTTCCCCATTTTGCACCAAAATTTTGGTGAAAGTCCTCTCTAACCAACACAATAATTAGCACCAGAATGGTGCAAAATGGTTAATATCATTTTTGCCCTTCTTTTCCTTGTTGAACCAAATTTTAGTTGAGGGTATTCGTATAATTTTTTAAACAAATAATAATAATAATAATAATTTTTTTAATACTGATGATTAATATTATTATTATTATTATTATTATTATTATTATTATTATTATTATTATTATTATTATTATTATTATTATTATTATTATTATTATTATTATCATTTGTACTACATTTTTTAAATTTATTAATGAATTCAATATTTTCGTTAACAAATTGTAATTATTGGGTTAGTAAGTTATGTAGTAGTTTATTAAATAAATAAATAAATCGTTAAGAATGGAAAAACTCAAGAAAATAATTAAACATTGTTCATTTTGTGTAATGGATTCGGAATGATTTTTAATTTGGTGTTAGATTTGATACAAAATTTAGTGCGAAATGGTGTAAATTTTGATATAGGATTTGAGATGGTTTGAGTCCAAGACTAGCACTACCAAAAAAAAAAAAAAGTAGCAACAACACTAGGTGGCACTGACCATTTTGGAGGTGGGGAAGTTTTAGGGACAAGTGGGAAAAGAGTAAGGACCAACATTGCAATTTTCCACAAATATTTAGCATGGGCCTCCGCCGCAAGGGAACGTTTGCATTTCCAGTGTCTGTATGTCGAGCTCAGAGCAGCCGAAGAGAGAAGTTATGTTCCAATCGACGAGTAGTAGTGGCTACAGCAATGGCTATCACCACGGTGGTGGTAGTGGTAATGGTAGTGGCGGCACTCATGTTGCCGCGCATCGGCTCAGGAGGGGTTGCAGCAGCAGGTCACGAGACTATGGCAGTGGATCAAATCTTAGGGTTTCAAATAGGATGGTGCAACAGCAAAAGGAGGAGGACGAGGACACGGCTACAGATGGGGCTTCCAATTCTTGTACGGGCTTTGACATGGCATACTTCCACTCCTACGCCCACCTCGGCGTTCACGAAGAAATGATCAAGGTACCTTCCGTTCCCTTCTTTTTATAATTTTTTGAATTTAGCTTTGGTTGTTTAAAAGCACAAAGCTTTATATCTTCTTGCATTAACGTTACTGTTGACCCCAAAAAGTGTGCCAATAGATGCCGGTCCCACCGGCGCTTGCGTGGGCGAATGTCCAACACGCTAAGACACGTGGACGGTTTAAATGAGCGGTTCAAAGGGGCGTGGGAGTAGCCCAACGACGCGGGACGGTAACGTTCGGGATCCGACGGGTTGTTCGTAATCCGATTGTACAATAATTACCAACCGGTGCTCGTAGATGTATACGCAAAAATGTATAAACTCGATTTGTGTATTGCTAGTAAATGGGAGAGAGTTGAGTAAAATGTAGTTTTTAGTATTGGTTCTTGCATTAGCCTTTTGATATTACACAATGGAAGTATTTATAGTAATGCATATGAAATGGGAGCCCTTGGTCATAGTGGCACGTGGCCTCATCTCTTTAGTCCAAACATCTTTTCCTAGATATGGGGCTTGACTTGCTAGCTTACGGCGCATTTATTGCTTGTGCAGGGCCTCCATGCTAGTGACAAGACTTGACCTTTATGCTTATGACAGACATTCCATCAATCATTCGAATAAGATCCGTGCAGGCGATCTCTTGGGAGAAGTGACCATGGAGGATGCTTGTGGTTGAGGCTCGCGCATCAACTTCGGGGCTTCGTCCATTTGAGGACCTCAGCTACAACCAAAGGCTTCCAAGCCTCGGGCCATGGGCCTCGGTTAGAAGCAGCTCGGATATAACCCACCTCGGCAATATGGGCCACCTCGGCAGGAATGCCACGTGGATCAGGATGAGTGGGCCACTGGCCCAGGTGGGTAGGACAGGGATGACAACACGCAACAATAGTCCCCCAAGTCCAAGTATAATCATTAATGTAATGCGTGGACTTTAGAGTAAAAAATTTTTTTTTTGAACCCCCAAATAATAGTCCACCAAGTTCAAGTATAGATATTTATATCATGATTGGAGTTTGGAGAAGTTTTGGTGTAGGTTTATGCTGAAGAACCGAGGTGGTTGGGGGACCTAACCTGCGAGGCTCAAATGCTGAATGGCGTATGAGGAGCCGAGGTGGTGTGAAACCGAACCAGCGAGGCTTAAATGCTGAATGGCGTATGAGGAGCCGAGGTGGTGTGAAACCGAACCTGCGAGGCTTAAATGCTGAATGGCGTATGAGGAGCCGAGGTGGTGTGAAACCGATCCTGCGAGGCTTAAATGCTGAATGGCGTATGAGGAGCCGAGGCCCAATGTAATGATTATGCTTCGGTCTCTGTGCCAATGATTTGATGTTTTGTGCTTGTTTTCGATGAAAGGTAGCTGAACCGTTACGACTTCCAATGAGCTGGCGCCGACGAATTAAAGATGCAATTATGAGGGCAGCCGGCGTTTCGAGAAGCAGACGCGCTGGAGAGGTGCGTGCGAGGTACGCATAGATAGGAGGCGTAGGATTTCAAAGACTGTTTGAATTCAACGCCTCGGATTGGATCTGAAACGGAGGGCTCGGATTGACTGAGATTTGATCTGACGGATGGGGTTTGCCTTGGATCTTTATAAAAGGCGAGAGAATTCTACTTTCCAGAAATTTTAAGCACTTTGCATTCTCAAACTCTCTCAAATCTCCTATTTTCCGACGTTGAGGTTGTCTGCGATTAGATTCCGACCGGTCTCCGTTTGTGTTGAACTCTTTTAGGTATTGTTTGCATAAAAAACCGTTGTTATTCTTTGTCCTCAAACGATGGAGTCCACTTCGGGTAAGGAACTTGTCACTGTTGGCACACTACAGAGGAGTATAAAAGCTTCAGCGCGTACTGGAGGAACTTCGCCTATGCCGAAGTGCTGGAGAGGGCAGAGGAGCTTTATCCAAACTTGGACCTGGCACAACTTAGGTCTGAATTTGTGGATGAGGTTCCTCAGACCCCAGCTGAGGAGGTGCAGGGTGAAGAGGCAGCTGATGCCGAAGCCCCAGATGCTGAGGCAGGGGATGCAACCACTGATGCCCAGGTTGCCGAACCCCCATGTGCTGAGGCGCCGCCTTCATCCAGCCAGGTTTAGATTAGGTTTTCCTTTTCAGTACTTTGTGTAATGGCCAGAGGCCCTCCGTTGTAATCCTTTTTAAATATTAATATAATGTTTTTCTTCATTCGTGATTGTTCTTTATCCAAGTTTTGCCTCGTTTAAACAATCGAACTGGAAGTTGATAAGCGCACGAACTAAATAACTGTATGGGCCTCGGACTTAAGCAGAAAATGCACACAACTTAAGATCTGTTGGAGCCTCGGACTTAAGAAAATGAACATAACTTAAGGAAACTTGTTGGAGCCTTGGACTTAAGGTTGTGGCTTCTCCCCCTGGTGTTCAGCAAGGCCAAAAGGGAGGCATGTGCTAGAGCCTCGGAGTCCAAGCGAGGTGGCCCAGTGGTGGGTCCCGAGCCTCTCCTCCGAGGTTACGACGCATCCCAGACATGGTGGATGGTGCAGCCATGTTGAGGCTTCTCCCCTTGGCGTTCAGCAAGGCCGAAAGGGAGGCATGTGGTAGAGCCTCGGAGTCCAAGCGAGGTGGCCCAGTGGTGGGTCCCGAGCCTCTCCTCCGAGGTTACGACGCATCCCAGACATTGTGGATGGTGCAGCCATGTTGAGGCTTCTCCCCTTGGCGTTCAGCAAGGCCGAAAGGGAGGCATGTGCTAGAGCCTCGGAGTCCAAGCGAGGTGGCCCAGTGGTGGGTCCCGAGCCTCTCCTCCGAGGTTATTAAAGTAGTATGGCGATTTAATCAACGCATTTTATTGAGCCACAAAAATATTACAAAGGCAGGGAAAGTCATCCAGCATGATCCAATTCACTGATAAAAGATTCTGAGGTGTTCAATGTTCCATGGACGGGGTTGTGCCTTGCCGTCCATGTCTTCAATCCAATAGGTCCCAGGTCGGATTTCTTCTCTGATCTTGTATGGACCTTCCCAGCTCGGTCCCAGGGAGCCGGAACCGGGATCTTTTGAAGATGGAAAGACCCTCCTGAGCACAAGGTCGTTGATTCGGAAAGACCTCTTCTTCACTTTGGAGTTGAAGTACCTTGTCATCTTCCTTTGGTATGTGCCTAACCTCAGCTGGGAGTCGTCCCTCCTTTCCTCAATGAAATCGAGGTCTAGCCTCCGGAGCTCGTTGTTGGTCACTTCACTAAAGTGCAGACGTCGTGGAGATGGGAGTCCGACCTCCACGGGGCTCATCGCCTCAGTCCCATAAGCCATGAGGAATGGGGTCTCCCCGGTTGGGGTCCTGGTGGTGGTTCGGATTGCCCAAAGTACTTGGGGCAGCTCATCAACCCAAGCTCCTTTGGACACATCAAGCCTCCTTTTCAGGACGTGCTTGATTGTCTTGTTTACGGCTTTGACCTGGCCATTGGCTTGTGGGTGGTGAGGTGTAGAGAAGTGCTTCTTTATGCCAAGATCTTCACACAGTTCTCTGACCTTCTTGTTATCGAATTGCCTGCCATTGTCTGAGACGATCGAGTAGGGAATTCCGAACCGACAAATGATATTCTTCCATAGGAACTTGGAGGTGTTTGCTTCTGTGATTTTTGCCAGTGGTTCAGCTTCGACCCATTTCGTGAAGTAATCAATGGCCACTATTGCAAAACTTGCGCCTCCTCTACCCTTTGGCAGAGGGCCTATGAGGTCCACACCCCACTTTGAGAAAGGCCAGGGGCTGGAGACTGCAGTCAAATCCTGTGATGGTCGCCTTTGAACGGGAGAGAATCGTTGGCACTTATCACATTTTCGCACAAATTCGAGGGCATCCCGTTTCAGGGTAGGCCAGTAGTATCCTTGTCTCAGTATTTTTTGTGCCAGAGATAGGCCTCCAGAGTGGTTGCCACACACTCCCTCGTGGACTTCCCTTAGTATGTATGTAGCCTCCTCCCCTCCGACACATCGTAAAAGTGGAGAGGAGAAACTTCTCTTGTAGAGAATGTCATCGATGAAGAGGAAATGGGCTGACCTCCTTCTTAGCTTGTAAGCCTCATTTTTGTCGG
>NC_036244.1:20963492-20963804 GCF_002742605.1 Olea europaea var. sylvestris | reverse complement strand
GGCCGTGATTAAGGCCAAAGCAAGCTTCTCCATATCGGGGTATCGGGTCTCCGGCGATAGGAGCGCTTTACTCGTGTAGTAGACGGGAAGTTGGGTGGACCCTTCTTCCCGAATCAAAACCGAACTGATGGCGTCGTTGGAGACCGCGAGGTATAGTTGCAAGATATCGCCGGGCTTCGACTTGGAGAGGAAGGGGGCCTGCCCCAAGTGCCTTTTTAATCCTTGGAAGGCCTCTTCGCATTCCTCAGTCCATTGGAATTTCTTCCCAGCCTTGAGCACTTTGAAAAATGGGAGGCACTTGTCAGTTGCTTT
>NC_036244.1:20960960-20962966 GCF_002742605.1 Olea europaea var. sylvestris | reverse complement strand
AAAGCTATCTTTCGGGCAAGCTCTATTAAGGTTGGTGAAGTCGATGCACACTCGCCATTTGCCATTGGGTTTCTTAACCAAGACCGGGTTGGACACCCACTTCGGGTAGGTGGCCTCCCTGATGAAGCCATTTTGGATTAGTTTCTGAACCTCTTCCTTCAGGGCCTCATACCTCTCTGGGTTGAGGGCTCTCCTTTTTTGTCTATGCGGGGTAAAATTGGGGTCGATTTTCAAGTGGTGACAGCTGACTTTGGGGTCTATGCCAACCATGTCCTCATGTTTCCAGGCGAAGACGTCCAGGTTCTTGCCTAGAAAATCTTTAATCTTTTCTCTCAAAATGTCGGATAAGCCCCTGCCTACTTTCAGCACCTTGGACGGATCTCGAGGGTCGGCTGAGAAGCTCTCAAGTTCCTCTACGGGGGATGCTTGGGGCTCATGTTCCATTATGCGGGGGTCGATCTCATCGATCAGCGCCTCCTGAACGAGGAGTGCGTCAATCATATCAACATCTTCCTGGTCAGTGGGAGCGTCACCTGGGACATCCGTCATAACCACATCAGCCACGATCACATGGACGTCTCGGGGCTCCACCTTCTTAATGGAGCTCAGATAGCACTCTCGCGAACCTCTCTGGTCGCCTCTCACCGTTGCCACCCCATTTTCTGTTGGGAATTTCATGCATAGGTGGTGGATGGAGGTGACTGCTCCCAATTCCTTCAGGGCCGGTCTGCCCAAGACCCCGTGGTAAGCCGACCGGCTGTCGACTATGAGGAACTCCATAAAGTTCATCGTAGTTTGAGGAGATTCTCCCATCTCCACTGCCAGTGTTATCTTTCCTCTCGGGGTAATGCTATCTCCGGTAAATCCGTACAATGGAGTGGTGGTGGGTGTCAACTGATGGTCCAATATCATCTTGTCAAAGGCGGACCCGAATAAGATGTTGACGGAGCTGCCATTGTCGACAAGCATTCGTTTGAGCCCATTTCGGGCTATGACCGCCCTCACTACCAGCGCATCGCAGTGGGGGTAATGAACTCCTTCGGCGTCTTCTTGGGTGAAGACAATAGGTGGTGCCTGGTTTCTTCGGGAGCTATTATCTACAATGTAACTTGTCAGAGGGGGGTGCTTAGCCTCCCTAGCATAATTTCTTTTGGCGTTTCGCGTTTCGCCGCTAACGTAAGGGCCTCCAAATATGGTATCTATCTCGTGGATAGGGGCTTCATCTTGAGCTTGCCTGTTCCTTCGGTGTCTACGCCTTTCCCTGGGCCTCTCCGTGTCTTGCTCTCTTTGCCTTGGGGAAACATCCCTTTGGCGAGGAGCGGCCGCCTCACGCCCATGTCGGTTGTCTTGCCTGGGCGGGGGTCTGTTGGCTTGGGGCGAGTTATGTCTTTCCCTGGCGGGTTCCTGCTGCGAGCGGTGTGCATAGTCTCTGCAATCCGCGGTGTCGTGCCCGTAGGACCTATGGTGCAAACAGTATCCGGGGAGGTTCGGATTGGACCTATTTCTAGGTGCAAAACCTAGACCTCGACCTCGGCCTCTCCCTCTACGGGGTCCCTGATGTGCCTGTAGCTGATGTGGGTCAGTGGTTGGGTTGACATCCTCATACGCCAAGGTTGGTACCGCGTTCAGAGTTGTGGTGGCCAGGGCTTGGCCGGAGTTCTCATTTCCAGATTGGTTCATCTGGTAGTCCATGAGGTGGGAGGTCGGCCCCCTACCTCGCTGTCTCTGTGGAGGTGGGAGGCCCCTGCTTACCCTGTTTCTATTCTCAATCAATTTCTATGCTCAATCAATTCTTCATTGATTATCTCTCTTCTCATCATCTCTAGTAGGGCGTCATAGGTGGTTGGGTCCTGATTCTGCACGTCCCTCCAGAATAGGGTGTTCATGTTCAATCCTCCTCTTAATGCAGATAGTGCTTCCCTGTCGGTGACTTGCACACAGTAGGTCATCTCGTCGGTGAAGCGGGATAGGAAGCTTTTCAAGGACTCGCCATGCGCCTGTCTCAT
>NC_036244.1:20959179-20960773 GCF_002742605.1 Olea europaea var. sylvestris | reverse complement strand
TTAGTTCCCTTGAGAATGGCAGGGTCTCATCGTCATCGTCCAAGTCACAGGACCTCTGCTGCTCATCAGAATCGTAATCTTCGGCCTCGTACCTAGGTTGTTGGTGAGAAGGTCCTGGGCGGTTCCTAGCCTCTTCCTCCCTCCTCTATGGCCTACTTCTAGGCGGGACAGCGCGGGGGGCATTTTCATGCCTTCTCTCCGGCTGTTGGGGCATCGGAGGTGGGGGCTGTGGCCTCGTCCGAGGCCGCTGAGCTCGCTGTTGACTGGGCCTTGGTTCGGCAGGGCTGATTCTGTCAAAAACACTTCCTGCTCTCCTTTGTCTTGGGTCTTGCTCATACGGAGGTGGAAAGTTATCATGGCTCATTTGGACCTCGGAGGGTCGGCCGGATGCATAATTGGAGGAAATGTCAACTCCCACTTCCCTCTCGAATGGACTTTCACATCGGTCATAGTCTGGCGAGACAGCCCTATGACTTTGGACCTCGTCCTCTTGCTGATAGTGCCCATGGGGGGCATATGGAGGAATGGGGGAAACCTCCTTGGCCTTGCATCTGGACCATGAGCTCTCTCATGGCCAAGTTTTGGTTGGCTATATCCCTCATGTTGGCTGCCATAGTAGCCATTTCTCTTGATAGTCGTGCCGTCGCACGCATCCCACCTCTCCTTTGGTGGTGGTGGAGCCTCTACCGAACTACTGGGGCAGCAGGCTGGGGAGGCATATTCGTATTTTCTCTTACCCTCCTTGGGGGAGTATCTTCATTAGAACTCATTTTCCTTTTATCAAACTTAGATTTCTCTAAGTGATAGGGGTTCCTCCTGTTCTTTTTCAAGAACAAATCCTTTTTCAAGGGGGGTTGCCCAAATGTTTTTTTCAGTAAGCTTTTACCACAAGGTTGCTCGTGGTTATGGTATGGTTTCCCACAGACGGCGTCAATATGTTGACCCCAAAAAGTGTGCCAACAGATGCCGGTCCCACCGGCGCTTGCGTGGGCGAATGTCCAACACGCTAAGACACGTGGACGGTTTAAATGAGCGGTTCAAAGGGGCGTGGGAGTATCCCAACGACGCGGGACGGTAACGTTCGGGATCCGACGGGTTGTTCGTAATCCGATTGTACAATAATTACCAACCGGTGCTCGAAGATGTATACGCAAAAATGTATAAACTCGATTTGTGTATTGCTAGTAAATGGGAGAGAGTTGAGTAAAATGTAGTTTTTAGTATTGGTTCTTGCATTAGCCTTTTGATATTACACAATGGAAGTATTTATAGTAATGCATATGAAATGGGAGCCCTTGGTCATAGTGGCACGTGGCCTCATCTCTTTAGTCCAAACATCTTTTCCTAGATATGGGGCTTGACTTGCTAGCTTACGGCGCATTTATTGCTTGTGCAGGGCCTCCATGCTAGTGACAAGACTTGACCTTTATGCTTATGACAGACATTCCATCAATCATTCGAATAAGATCCGTGCAGGCGATCTCTTGGGAGAAGTGACCATGGAGGATGCTTGTGGTTGAGGCTCGCGCATCAACTTCGGGGCTTCGTCCATTTGAGGACCTCAGCTACAACCAAAGGCTTCCAAGCCTCGGGC
>NC_036244.1:20947338-20959084 GCF_002742605.1 Olea europaea var. sylvestris | reverse complement strand
CACCTACAATAAAGTGCATAACGTTGTCTCGACTCTCGCACTCACTCTCGCAGCCTATCTAATATTCCAAAACCTATACAATCGTCGGCCGACACTCTGACCTTCGATCGAAGCCGTGACTTTCCCGGACTGAAGTTTTGATCGTAGCGATCATTTGAATAAGGTAGTTTACTAATCTCTGACATTCCAAAACTATTGAATGTATCATTAGTCGTATTTATATAACGTTGTTATAAATGTTAAAAAATTTAATTATAGTACAGAACCGAACGGAATCGAACCGATCCGAACCGAACCGAATGGAACCGAACCCGAACGGTTCCATAATTATATTTGGACCCGACGGTTCCATTTACTAGATACCCGAAAAGTTTGGTTCGGTTCGGTTCTAAAGAGAACCGAACCGAACCGACCCGCGCCCACCCCTAGTTGAGGCTCGCGCATCAACTTCAGGGCTTCGTCCATTTGAGGACCTCAGCTACAACCAAAGGCTTCCAAGCCTCGGGCCATGGGCCTCGGTTAGAAGCAGCTCGGATATAACCCACCTCGGCAATATGGGCCACCTCGATAGGAATGCCACGTGGATCAGGATGAGTGGGCCACTGGCCCAGGTGGGTAGGACAGGGATGACAACACGCAACAGTTACTATATCCATTTTTTGGATTAGTTTATTTGTCAGTGATTAGTTGTAGCTGCTATTTGATGACAATTTTTTTCTTCACTTGGTACTGTTTTGGTTGAATTTGTGCATTTGGATGGAATGGATTTTCTGACCTGGTGCTTCCTGATGCTGTTCTTGAGAAACTAGTTGTACACTTACAGTGCTAGCCTTGACGCCTATGAAATAAAAAAAGGAAATCAAGATATCTGAACTGTTTCTGATAGTTGAAAGAAAAAGAAAGAACTACACAAGGTCTTTTAGATTGTTGTGGTTTAGGATATATGTGAAAGTTGTTATTTATTTATTTTATTTTTCACTTTTCTAAATTATTGGAGCTCTTCTGTTAGAATTTGTTGCCCTTTTCTTTTTCTTTTTTCCTTTCTTTTTTTTCTTTTTTTAAAATAAGCTTGGGTAGGAATTAGGATTCGTTAAAAAGCTTCATTTTAGAAATTCCAGTAATTCTGTGGGAATTTGAATACTAACTTCCAATATAAATTTAAGTAATGTTAATTGCTAAGCTTTGATGGACAATGGCTCATACGGATGATATTTATTGGAAAAAGGAAAGGTCATGTGTTCGGAGTTTAGTTCCTATTATTTATCAAGTATATAATTTAAGATATTCGATTTCAAAGTTATGAGTTTAATGCACTCAAATTTTACAAGAATGTCGGAATAATTTATTCTATTTTATTTAAATTATCGTGATTAATTTAATAAATGAGTTTATAAGAAGCTACTAAAATTTGAGCGTAAATTTAGATAAGCTTATTTTCTGTAATTCTTTTGGCTTGTTTGTGAATTTTTGAGTTGAGTAATTCGCGGTTTTTTTTTTTTTTTCATACCTATTTTTTGGAACATTTCCATCCGTTTTGGGCTCAGTTAATTACCACCAACCCTTTGAATTTTCTTCTTACCACTCCTGTAAAAGCTCTAGAATGAAGCTCACGAACCGAAAAATGCAAAAATCTAAATCTATCTTCTTTTCATTAAATTAGCTATACAACAGTCTCAGGGTTTAACGAAAAATGCTAACAGCTTACTGGGAATACCTTGGCCTATATGACAATGACGCTAAAAGAATTATGAATGTCAAGCGAGCCCGTAAACTCTAAGCTTTGGGTATTACATTCTTGATTCCTTTGGAACCTCAATTATTGCCATTGATCTCTTTTGCTTTTGTGTAGAGAAGATAAAAGCAATCTATAGAAAATATAAGAGACTGGATTGCTGTATTTGGTGGAGCAAGAAAAGGTGAATGGGCTTGCTCCTCTCTTTCTTTCGCTGTGTGTTGATATTAGAGTTAAAATTGAGTAAATAGAGGAGAGAGATACGAGGGAGAGAGCACAAGAGAGAAGAGCTGGAGGAAGTGGTGGTATAAGTTTTCTCATCTCTTTCTCTTCCTCTGTGTGTGTTTGTCTATGAGCATGCACATCATTCATAAATATAAAAATTCAAATGTCAGATTATACACTTAAATATTTTTTATGGTTAAGATTGTAATAAAAAACTCATGAGGACTACCAAGGGGTATCCTCTCAGAATTATAACAAATTCAGTAAGGTATCAACACTTTTACTCAGTAGTATATGGGCTTAAATGCAGATGATTATTTGCATTTTAACTTCCATATTGGGTGAAAAGATTTACATCTACTATTAATATGAGATTCACTAGGAAAATTATTGGACTTCCTGAATTTTTTCCTTGCATGTGGTTTATTCTGTTGTTGATCTTCCAATGCTGAACCTTGTGGGCCTTTCCTTCTATTTGGACATTTCCATAATACTGAGAATTTTTATTCCTATGAACCTCGAATGCTTTAAAATATGGCAACCTTGTCATTTTGTATTTGTTGGGAGAGATGTTGGAATATGACAGTGTCACTGGTTGGTGGTGGCATATGGAGATGGCCCAGAAACGGATGGGTCAGGACATTGGAGCCAGGGAGAGAGTGATAAGAGAGGTTGTATAGATATAGAAAATGTGGATTTTTTTGATGTTTTTAGTAGTTGTCTCGATCTCATTGATGAACTGTGTACTTCACTTGATTTTGGGGTTTGTATGCTGATATCATCTTTTGATATTTACAGGATCGTCCACGTACAGAAAGTTACAGGAATGCAATTTTCCAGCATCAAGATCGTATTGCGGGAAAAGAAAGCAGTCGTCAACTGTCATATGTTCCATAGGCGTCCTCCACTGTCAAAAGGTTATGTCATGGTACATGACAAACAAGTTATTCGCTTCAGAAGCCAGTAATTATTGGATTGTGGATAACATTTTTGATGCAACTTCTAGCCCATGAAGCATGGACACTCCACCTAGAGTGGCGTGCTCATTATTCAACATGTGTCATGCCATGTCATGTTGAACACAGATACTCCTCGAAAACTCAATTGTAGTAATTTTTCTTTCTTTTGTAGTTCCAATATATAGTGTTAACTCAAACTTATTTTAATATAACAGATATCTAGTCTTATTCAGAAGATTTAAAACAAAAATCAAAAGTAAAAAATTATAGTTTTATTAAAAAATAAAATTATATATATATGTAGAATTTTAAACAATTTAAATTGACATGTCCCTGATAAGTCCATGCCCTACATTTTTGAAATCACTTGTCGGCGTGTCTGTGTTGTGTCGCATGTCTGTGTCCATGTATATATATAAGTAGAATTTTAAAGAATTTAAATTGATATGTCCCTGATAAGTCCATGCCCTACATTTTTGAAATCACTTGTCGGCGTGTCCGTGTTGTGTCGCATGTCCGTGTCCATGCAACATATCTTCTAGCTCTCTTCTTGATCGGCTAATATTTGCCTCTTATGATGTTGAATATTTTAAGCTCATATTGCAGGTTGTAGTTGATGTTGGTTGTGGCACAGGCATTCTTTCAATATTTTGTGCTCATGCTGGTGCAAAACGTGTAAGATGCTCATACTTTATTCTCTTAATTCAGCCAGGGTAACTGACAGTTCTAGATATATGTATTTGCTTGTAATAAGCATTATTCCCTAGGAAAGGATCAAATGAAGCATACTTTAATTTATCTTGTAACGCCCTGAAACCTATGTCCCGGAGGTTACTCAATTAATTTCTTTATCCGTAAGAAAAGTAAATTTACTCATATTGTAATAAAAAAAATTTGAAGAACTTTGCGGAATAAAATAAACTATTTTATTGTCTCATAAAAAGTTAAATAATTTAATCCACTAATGTAATATAAATTCTGCACTTATTTTTAAAAAAAATCCAACTATTTTGAACATTAAATAAATGAAAATTCTAATTTGAAAAGAAATCCTTTCTAACTAAATACTAAATATTAAAAGAAAAGAAAATTCTTGATCTAGCAACGTGGACTTTGTCAACAGTCTCAATTTTCAACTCCGATCTATCAAGTATCTGTAAAAATAATTTAGAAATGGAATGAGTATACGAATACACCCAGTCTAAATTTCATGCCGGTATTTTTACAATATAATATAAAAAGCAAGTAAAGTACGTACATAACATAATTTTCTAGTGGAATAGAAACTTGATCGTCTCATTCTCACTTAGGTCATACACATTCTCAATCCTCACTTAGGGTATTTAGCCCTGTGGCTGGTTTCTGTGTAGATCTACATAATAATATCCTATGGTATTACCTAAAACATCTTTCTTTACCTTGGATCACATAATAGCACGTAGAATATATAACTTACATCATTAAAAAGTGAAAACACAAAATCATCGGGCATTTAGAGAAATCCATACCTATTTGCTAAATTTCTTGTGTACTTAAGTTATTTAGGACTGAAAATTCTTTTGAACGGATCTTGAACTCGCAAAAAATATTTTCTTTTCTTTTCCTTCTTTCCTCTCTCTCTCTCCATTATTTTCCGCCCCTCTCTCTCTTCTTTCCTCTCCCTCTTTTGCTTCTTTCTCTCTTTTCTTTTCTCTCTCTCTCTCACAACTTTTTGTAAATTGGCGTATGATTTAGGGTGTTTAAATGCTTGTGATAATGATAATGATCTACGTAGAATTTTAATAGGACTCTTAATTAGAATTTAAATTGGACTCTTAACAAATTATCTTATCAAATAACATTCTAATTACATGCAGATAAGATTCTAGTATAAATATGTTAAAATTCTAAATTTATCAAAATACCTTTATATCAAATAATCCGATACTAATTCAATATATATCCATACATTACATTCTAATTTCGTTAAATCTCTTATTTTCAAGTTATAAGTATGATAAAATTCTAAACTTATTTAAATACTTTCATATCAGATAATTCAGTAATAATTTAATAGATATCCAAGATAATATTAAAATCTAATTTCGTGTAAAACTCACATATATTTAATTATTGGGAATATTAACACAAGGTCCTAGAAAATGGTAAAGTTGCTAAGTTACCCTAAGATTTCAAAACTTGCATTTATGCCTCATAATATATTGTACGAATTTTTTGGATTATTACATATCTTTTCCTTTTCTTGTGTTTCAGAGGAACTCACTCATCAAACCTTTAAAAAGTTAATGAAAAGTACATAAAATGAAACACCGGTAGAATGTAAACTATTATGAGCTCTGCTATATTAGTACTCTTTCAATCTCTCTGCTTTCTTAGGGTTTGGTATTTTCAAGTATATCCCGACAAACCTACACGTGCTGCGACGAAGTTGTTATAATTACCTAGATTATTATTTTTGTAACAACAAATGACAAGTTTCTCAAAAGCAGCCCCCGTAAGCTATTATTGGCTGATGATAAATATAAGCTTTATTCTTTCACATAATTGTAGCATTATGTGGTGGTTAGATTGGACGGCCTTGAAGAACATTGATGGTGTTCTAATTTTCTTTTACTATTATTCATGCATGAGTAAATCAGGTTTGTTTTACCATATACTTTGTTATTTGCTTTGGATTAATTCAGCAGCACAAGTAATATAACCTCTCTGGCCATCACATGAAGGAACTTTCCTCCTGCTTAAGTTTAATGTTTTGAGTTGCATATTTGTTTTGTGTTTATGCATTAGTTCTGTTCACCAGTGAGGCTTGGAATGGTTGACTCCTTCAATTAGGTTATTTTCTGCCTCAGAGTCATCAAGTGGCTCTATTTACTGATTTTCCTCTGCCGCATGATATAATATTCATCTGCTATCATGGCTGTTTCTTTGTTGAATGACTTTAATCAGCTATGAATGGTTGCCTTTTGGCATTGAAATATTCAGGGCCTAGGTAAGTTAACTTAATTCATGATGAAGAAGTATGGTAACATTGCTTGTCTATTCCCAAAGGATGGTAATGTTGATCATGTAGGTTCTTACAAATATAATAGTTGTGATGGATTTATCTTTGTATGTTTGTGCACAAGACAACATAGCAAATTCTTTTCCTTCTTTTCTGCAAGCTTTGTTAGGTTCTTTTTCGCTAATTAGTTTTTACATATATAAGTTTGACCTACATCTTGTTTGCTACCAGGTGTATGCAGTGGATGCCAGTAATATTGCCGTTCAGGTACTTTGTTGGACTAATTTTCAATTGTTACGGCTGAAATATGGTGTATGATACTGTGTAGTTGAATATCAATGGTTTTGTTACTTACTTTTGAGGTTTAAAATGCTTCATTACTGATTTAGAAGTTTAATGGGTTTGGGAAATGTTCTATCTCCCTCATAATTGTGTTGGCACATAGGTATATAACTAACAAAATAAGCATGCAGGTTGGGGGCGGGGGTGACTAGAATGGCGTGTAAGTCTTTCTCAGCAGAAATATTTTCTTCACCATGTGACTTGACGTACCTCCGGGAGGCAAATAGTTATAATATTCCATTTTAACAAATTTACCTAGTCTATTCACTGAACTCACTTATGACTTCTTGAGCTGGTTTAAAATATAGTCACCACTCTGAGCTTGGTTTAAAATATGGTATCAAGTTTTACAATCTACCTCACACCGATCTCTCCTTGCCTTATTACCCCATATCTCCTTACGAGTAAATTAAAACTTCCTTTTCCTCATTTATAACATTGCTAGATAATCTCTTGAGAAAAACTACTAACAGTCCAAGGGGCATTATTGTTATTACACGTTAAAGGATGCATCTCCCCTCCAGCATGTGATGAAGCACTGATCTTTGGTTATTCTTTCATTAACAAATGCTTATTAAATTTTCTAGTCTGTTATTCATTTTGTTAGGTTGTTCTGTCCCTTAGTTTTTACTTGGCATAAAGCATCCCATGGCTAGACTCTTGTACTAATGGAAAATATCTCACTGATATGTTTGAGCTGAGCTTTATTGAAATATTTGTTCCTTCTTTTTGCTGTGTATTCTCTTGCTAGCACAGCGAAGAAGGTTCATGCCGATGATAGGAGAACTCCTCTAAGCACGATAACCCCTTTCTGAGGACGCCAATTAGTGTTCTGATAGTGACCACAGTAATTCAGTGGTGTTTGGTCAGATTTCAACGTTGTCCTCAACAACTGTAACATCATACATCAATTCCCTTGGACCATGGTTTTCTTGGAGATCTTTTTGGATCAGGCTGAGCTCCAAAAATGGCAGTAATACACAATCCTCTCACTTTTGAGCCCTAACCCATCCTATGAATAATGGCTCACCTCCAATCATCTTCTCCCTAGATGGCTAAGGCTCCGTGGCTGAGCAATCTCAACTGGAGGTTAGTAGCTACACAACCTCTGTTGAACACTGGAAAGGAGAAGATCTTCAACTTGATTTAAAAGTTGAACTCTCCCAAACCGAGAAAGATATAATGCCTAAATATTTGGCTTCGATGAAATCTAATTTTGGTGGGCTTAAGGCAGGCCCTCTTAATGGAAGAACTCATCATAGCTACCCTTGGTTACTCCCAAGGGAGAATGAATCAGTCATTACAAGCCCTTGTTTGAGCCCCATTCTTCCAAAAATTCATTTTTTCAAAACTCATTTTCAATCATATGTTCTTAAATAAAATAATATTACACGCAAACCCAAAATTTTTCCTTAATTTTCAACCACACATTCTCCATCAGCCACTATTTAAGAATGCATTCTTTCACTTAAAATGGAGCTCAAACAAGGGCTAAATTCTCACATCTCAAGACATGCCACTCTGCTGGCAGGATGATCAGGCCCAGATAGTTGTACATGAGAGGAGGTTGCAATGCTTTTCCCCACCCCAAAAACTGGAATTAGACTATGCCATTGCCAATGTTGTATCAAGAGAAACACAGCACAAGAAAATGGATAATCAATATTAAGTTTTTCTGGGTGTTACAATCACATCCTTGTAAAATTTCGTTCTCAAGACTTTCAAGTGCTTATTTTTTGAACACGTTTGTGCTGTGTTGCTCTGATATAATTCTCATATTCATAACCGTTTCAATATTTCTAGCTTACCAGATAGTGGCATTGCTATGTTTGTCTGGTAGAGGGTAACCTTGAGAAGGGACTTGGTGCTGTACTCAAAACTCTCAAAAGAAAAATATGCTGCAGAACGGGAAAGATAAATTTTGTATAGTTGAAGGACAACACTCATCATTTTCCAGGGTGTCAAAGTTATGGTTTTTGTCATCAATATGCCACGCAGAAGCTATGTATCTGTCTCAAGAAGACAACGCAATTCAGAATGGGAAAGAGAGTGGGAGAGAGAACAGAGGAGAAGACTGAGAAAATAAGAGAAATTTGGGAGGAGGAAGATTAAGTTTGATTGTGGTTCTAATTAATCCTAAAAGTTGGTGACTGCTGAAATGCTAGTTCCTATTTTATACTTCTAATTTAAATCTAAGCAAACTTCTAATAAATTAATTCATATGAATATCTCATCAAACCTATTTTAATAACATTAACACAAATAAATTAAATTCTTTTTATTTCTCAAAATATGTTCTTAAATCTTGGATTACTCTGATAGACTTTAAAGCATGATTAGGATGCTCTCTCTTTTCTATTTCTCATGATTAAAGTCATTGTTAATTTCTTCGCCGATAAGATGAAACTTTCATTGTTGCACTTTCTTCTTCCACTTAAGATTTTCACTTTTTTAAAGAAACCAAAAGGCAATCTTGGTAGAAAATGTCACATATCTCATAAGGAGTGGGTTAATACTAACATTACAAGTGGTAGATGCAAAGGATCTAGTTGCTTTAAATCTTCAAGTAGATCAAGGATATGCCTTTTAGGACTTTATAAGAGTTCATTCTAAATGTTATAGACGATTTTCATGTAGGGAGTCAAGAGGTGGGTCATGGTTGTTGAAAGTTGAGTGGAAATGGGCTAGTTTTAAGATAGATGAGGAAATTGAAGGTCTTGATGGTATGAATGCCCTGTTAAAAAATGACGTTGTCTTTGAAACTCCACATTTGAAAAGGAAGCTAAGGTGGTTAATGCCAGAGTTTAGTTGTATAAAGTATGGGAAATACTCAAAAGAATTATGCTAGAAGATGTTAGCAGTCTCATTTTGTAGGCCAGAGGTTCATATGGTAGTTATTGTAGTAGATTCATAAAACGAAAAATAGATCCTAGAATTCTCTCATGGAGTCACTTAATCGAAACCTTTCGGCATGAGACTAAGATTGCACCTTTGAGTATATGGGTCTTGGGTCTTCTCTAAATGAAACTGTAAAATCTGATAGAAGTTTTTTAAACATGCCTCTCTGTTTCCTCTCCTAATTATATATATATGTGTGTGTGTGTATATATATATATATATATATATATATGTATATATATAGGTGTATATATATATGTGTGTATATATATATATATATGTGTGTATATATATATATATATGTATATATATATATGTGTGTGTGTGTGTGTATATATATATATGTATATATTTATATATGTGTGTGTATATATATATATGTATATATATATGTGTGTGTATATATATATATGATATATATATATATATATATATATATATATATACACACATATATATATACATATACATATGTACATATATATATATATATACACACATATATGTATACATATACATATGTACATATACATATACATATCTGTATATGTATATGTATATACATACATATATGTACATATGTATATACATATATGTATATATGTATATACATATATTTTAAATGTAATATAATTCCTGAAAATTCTAATTTGTGAGTAGTCTAATAGATGCTTTTCTATTAAAATTTTATGTCAGGCAAATGAAGTTGTAAAGGCAAACAACTTATCTGATACAGTCATTGTTTTGCATGGGCGTGTTGAGGTAACCTCTTCCCAAAACATGCTGACACCTGTTATTTCTAATACACTTGTATTTTGCCTTTCTCCTGTTTAATTTTATTTAGAATGAAAAGTAAATTCTTTAAGTTTGGTTGTGGTCAGTTTCATCCCAGTGCCCTCTTGTTTTTTTTTTTGCCAGATGTAATACTTTTCACAATTTAGTCAAATAGTTGTGTTCATAACTTAACAATTAACAAGTTCAGAAACAGTAAGGTAGGTCGTGTGAGCATAAAATTAGAAACATGCATTGATGCAAAGTGAATTCTTTAATCTTCGGATGCAGAGCACCACTAATACTATTTCCAGCCATGAAAGACCAGCTTCAAAAACCCCAAATTGCTTTTTCTGTTACTAAAAAAATTAGGAAGGAAAGCATTTGCTTCCTCATTTTTTATTTTGGGGATAAATGAATCTTAACATGCCTTACCTTTGAGAATAAAACTTCCCTTTCAAACCTCCTTCAGAGTTGTGCTAGGCTATTCAATTTTGTTAAGTGATATACAGTAGAAAATGTAAAATAAAGAACAAGATAAGTAGATAACTAACTAAACGGAATGCATCTGAGAAATTTAATAGAAGCTTGACCTAATGTTGTTTCTCTGAAAGTAGTTCTTATTTTTTCGTTACTTCAACGATTAACAACAAAAACTATATATAAGTAAAAGTATAATGCAAATACTGAAATAACAATGGTTTGCCTGAGTGAGTTAACAAAGATCATGCAACCAGGGGTGGAGCCATAAACAGCCTGCACTGGTTTGGGCAGGAATGCCCTGCCCGATGCTTAAATTCTTAAAGGGCCAAAAAAAAATATGTTTAAATTTTTAAAGGGCCAAAAAAAAAAAAAAAAGAAAAGAAAAAATTGAAACATCCTGAAATGGTCCAACTAAATGCGAAAGCTTACCCATTAATCTTAACCCCCCAAACCAAACATCAGATGAAGGACGGAGCAGATAAGCGTCAAGCACTGCTCCAACAATTTGAAAATTCTTCCCTCTAGTTCTTCAAGACCCCATGCCGTCGACTCACTCCTTCTAGGCTCCAACTCCAATACTCCAAAGTTTGAGTATCCGAGCTATTTGGTTAACAGTGAGGACTTAGTTAAGGTAAATAAATCATTTGAGTTTATAGATTAGTTAAGAAAAATTTGAATGCATGTTGCATACTATGGCCCTATTTGGGTTCCATTAAAATGAGATTTTGGAAAATAATGTGTTTTAGAATAATGAATTTTTTGGAGAATGTATCGTTAAAAAATAAGTAAAGATTTTGGGTTTATGTGACATTATTTCATGGAAGAATATGTGGTGAAAATGAGTTTTGGAAAAATGGAGCTCAAGCAGGTGCTATAATTTAAAGGCCTAAATTTAAAGTTCGTCTCAGCCCCAAAAAACTCAAAGTTTGGTCTTGAATAAATTTCATCTGCACTAGACTAGTCCTGGCTCCGCACTACATGCAATAAAAAGAATTAAAAGAGAAGTCAAGCTAGAGTTTAAGAACTATAGGAATTAGATTCAGTTCAAAGACATTACTCATTTAGATGTCATTCATAACCTTATTATAACTGCTCAGGTCTTATTTTATGGTCTTGCTAAGATATTTTCACTGAATTTTTATTCCTGTTTTGTCCATGAGACACATTACTTTTAAAGATTAAAGAAATAAGAGTTGAAGTTACTTTGGTTGTATTGTAATTTCCAAAAACATTACTTTCTATTACTATCTATTTTTCGTTTCTGTTTTTGATTTCTTTTTAGTTTTTATAACCATATTAATCACGCAATAAACTTCTTTATTTAGTTAGAATAGT
>NC_036244.1:20890795-20939478 GCF_002742605.1 Olea europaea var. sylvestris | reverse complement strand
TATATACACACACACATATAAATATATACATATATATATATACACACACACACACACATATATATATATACATATATATATATATATACACACATATATATATACATATACATATGTACATATATATATATATATACACACATATATGTATACATATACATATGTACATATACATATACATATCTGTATATGTATATGTATATACATACATATATGTACATATGTATATACATATATGTATATATGTATATACATATATTTTAAATGTAATATAATTCCTGAAAATTCTAATTTGTGAGTAGTCTAATAGATGCTTTTCTATTAAAATTTTATGTCAGGCAAATGAAGTTGTAAAGGCAAACAACTTATCTGATACAGTCATTGTTTTGCATGGGCGTGTTGAGGTAACCTCTTCCCAAAACATGCTGACACCTGTTATTTCTAATACACTTGTATTTTGCCTTTCTCCTGTTTAATTTTATTTAGAAGGAAAAGTAAATTCTTTAAGTTTGGTTGTGGTCAGTTTCATCCCAGTGCCCTCTTGATTTTTTTTGCCAGATGTAATACTTTTCACAATTTAGTCAAATAGTTGTGTTCATAACTTAACAATTAACAAGTTCAGAAACAGTAAGGTAGGTCGTGTGAGCATAAAATTAGAAACATGCATTGATGCAAAGTGAATTCTTTAATCTTCGGATGCAGAGCACCACTAATACTATTTCCAGCCATGAAAGACCAGCTTCAAAAACCCCAAATTGCTTTTTCTGTTACTAAAAAAATTAGGAAGGAAAGCATTTGCTTCCTCATTTTTTATTTTGGGGATAAATGAATCTTAACATGCCTTTGAGAATAAAACTTCCCTTTCAAACCTCCTTCAGAATTGTGCTAGGCTATTCAATTTTGTTAAGTGATATACAGTAGAAAATGTAAAATAAAGAACAAGATAAGTAGATAACTAACTAAACGGAATGCATCTGAGAAATTTAATAGAAGCTTGACCTAATGTTGTTTCTCTGAAAGTAGTTCTTATTTTTCGTTACTTCAACGATTAACAACAAAAACTATATATTAAGTAAAAGTATAATGCAAATACTGAAATAACTATGGTTTGCCCGAGTGAGTTAACAAAGATCATGCAACCAGGGTTGGAGCCATAAACAGCCTGCACTGGGTTGGGCAGGAATGCCCTGCCCAATGCTTAAATTCTTAAAGGAAAAAAAAAAAAAAAAAAAAAAAAAAAGAGGAAAAAATTGAAACATCCTGAAATGGTCCAACTAAATGCGAAACCTTACCCATTAACCTTAACCCCCCAAACCAAACATCAGATGAAGGACGGAGCAGATAAGCGTCAAGCACTGCTCCAACAATTTGAAAATTCTTCCCTCTAGTTCTTCAAGACCCCATGCCGTCGACTCACTCCTTCTAGGCTCCAACTCCAATACTCCAAAGTTTGAGTATCCGAGCTATTTGGTTAACAGTGAGGACTTAGTTAAGGTAAATAAATCATTTGAGTTTATAGATTAGTTAAGAAAAATTTGAATGCATGTTGCATACTATGGCCCTATTTGGGTTCCATTAAAATGAGATTTTGGAAAATAATGTGTTTTAGAATAATGAATTTTTTGGAGAATGTATCGTTAAAAAATAAGTAAAGATTTTGGGTTTATGTGACATTATTTCATGGAAGAATATGTGGTGAAAATGAGTTTTGGAAAAATGGAGCTCAAGCAGGTGCTATAATTTAAAGGCCTAAATTTAAAGTTCGTCTCAGCCCCAAAAAACTCAAAGTTTGGTCTTGAATAAATTTCATCTGCACTAGACTAGTCCTGGCTCCGCACTACATGCAATAAAAAGAATTAAAAGAGAAGTCAAGCTAGAGTTTAAGAACTATAGGAATTAGATTCAGTTCAAAGACATTACTCATTTAGATGTCATTCATAACCTTATTATAACTGCTCAGGTCTTATTTTATGGTCTTGCTAAGATATTTTCACTGAATTTTTATTCCTGTTTTGTCCATGAGACACATTACTTTTAAAGATTAAAGAAATAAGAGTTGAAGTTACTTTGGTTGTATTGTAATTTCCAAAAACATTACTTTCTATTACTATCTATTTTTCGTTTCTGTTTTTGATTTCTTTTTAGTTTTTATAACCATATTAATCACGCAATAAACTTCTTTATTTAGTTAGAATAGTATAACTATGGATGTGTTTGATTGACATGGAAAATATTTTCTTTGTTCTGAGGAAAAAAAACCTACCTCTCTCAAAGAAAATGTTTTCTTCAAAAATAAGGAAAACTAGTCATATTTTCAAAAGTTGAAAAAAAAATTTCCATAAAAAAAAATATCAATAAAACACTCCAAAAGTTGGAATTCGGATGGAAAAAGGCCATTTTCCATGAAAATTTTTCCAATCAAACAGCAGACACTAAATGTTTCATCCAAAATGAAAAAAATTATATATGAGCATGTTGTTGGATATGTGGTGCCTTGTACAATGTATACTTTTCCTCTCAGCTGCAGTACGATCTTGGGAAATTTGCACATATATTGGGTCACCAAAATATTTTCATCCTACTCTAAAGATATTAGGATGAGCATCCATTCTGTCTATCATCGTAGAGAGAAAATAGAGAGGTATGAGTCCAAAATAAATTTTAATTGTGGACATAGTGCAATTCGGCAACGACACTTGGTGCAGTAGCTCTTACAGTGAGAGTGAAGCATGTTATTCATGCTTTCATTTTTTTACTGTGTTGGAAATATGGATTATACATTTAATTTGTAGTAGATGTTGGTTTTTGTTCAGAACTAAATTAGTTGAAGCAACAAGAGGTTGTTGGTACATACAAAGAGGAACTAAATGTCTTGAAAGAAATGTATGGTGTACAAGTGACCCATAGATTATTTCTTGTGGGATAACTGCTTCGATAAAAAAAAAAAAAAAAAAAAAAAAAAAAAAAGAGGAAAAAATTTTATTGGGTGGATCCGTGTTCAATGTTTTTCATAAAATATGCACTTATAGGTAAGCGGACATTAATCTTTCCGAATATCCAAAAGTACATATGCCTACAAAACATCCCCATCACATTTATATATGCATGTTGACATTTACTAATACAGTCAGAGACTGATAAAACTTTGCTATTAGTGAAGGATCTAAAAAATGAGAATGAATCGATTTCTTTAGGTGTAGTACCTTGTAGACCCATTAATGAAAGATTTAAATGTGCCACTCTTTGCCGCCTGTTGCTGCAAGTAATACCGATCCAATTACAAAAAGGGGTTCCTTGTGACTTGCTGCTTACAAATATAGGATATATGTAGCAAGTCACCCTCTGGTTATTGCAGGATGTTGAAATTGATGAAGAAGTTGATGTTATAGTTTCAGAATGGATGGGTTACATGCTTCTTTATGAGGTGGTGATTAGTATCTTGCACACATTAATAATTTAAGTGTGCTTGTCTGTAAAAATGTACATAATTCACTTTAGAACCATTCTTGAATATCTGTATGAAGATTCCAGTTCTCCTCTTTCTAATTTTTTTAACTGATCTGCAACTTGGTTGCCCTTCTTGTTAGAGTATGCTGGGGAGTGTCATTACTGCCCGAGACCGTTGGTTGAAACCTGGGGGCCTTATTCTTCCGTCAACTGCTACGGTATTGATATCTTCTCTTCCCACTGTGTGCGTGTGAATGAATTGCCAAGCAACAGTGGCAGCATATTCCAACATATTTTAGGAACTAGTGTCAATTTTATGTAGCTTTTTTTGATAGGTAATTATAGAATTTTATTTCTTAAAAGAGAGTAAACGGGAGGTATACAATCACTTTAAGCATGAAAGGAACAACATAAAATTAGGCAACCCTACAATAGAATTTTTAGCCACTGCATTAAACCAAGTATACAAAGTCAAGTAAAATAATTCTCTTATCTGCTCTATTGTCTTTGTTTGGTCTTCGAAACATCGATCGTTCCGTTCTCTCCATATGCACCATACAATGCACCCCGGAATAAGATTCCAAAGAAGTTTGCTATCCTTATCACGAAGTTTTCTCCTCCATGCTTGTACCACGTCTTCTATATGCCTAGGTAGCACCCAATCCATTGATTGAGAAGCCAAAATACTGTTCCAAAACCAACGTACACCATCACAATGAATGAATAAATGATCAATCGTCTCTCCATCCTTCTTGCACATATAGCACCACTCGGTTACATAAAATCCTTTGCGTCGAAGATTATCTATCGTTGACACCTGTCCCCTCATAACTGTCCACAATAGAAAAGCTACCCGTGGAGGCAATTTGCTTTGCCAAACCATCTTCCAAGGTAATGAACTTTCCACAAATCCCAAAAGGGATTTAAAGTATGAGTGGACTGAAAAAATATCGTCTCAAGCCGACCTCCACCTGCTGCAATCACCCTCTCCTACCCGAATTTGTATCTCATGCTAGGCAGTAAGAAACAACGAATAATCTTCCAATTCCCAATCCTGTAAGCCCCTTTCAAAAGTAATATTCCAACTAAAGCCCCCATTATGAATGTCTAATACATCACCCACCATAGCAGCAGGCTCTAACGCAATGCGGTATAATGAAGGAAATCCCTCCTTTAACGGTTGATCGCCACACCAACTATCATGCCAAAATCTAATATCAGTGCCATTTCCCACCACAAAATTCAGTTTGTCGCTAAAATCACTCCATCCCCGTCGGATATACCTCCACAAGCTCACCCCATATGAGCCACGACCCTCAACCGTACACCAACCCCCCTCCATCACACCATACTTTGCCCTAATGATTTCTCTCCAAAAGCTCTCCCTCTCCACTCCAAATCGCCACAACCACTTGCCCAATAAAGTCTTATTAAACAAAACAAGGCTCCTCATTCCAAGCCCCCCATCCTCATAGGCAAACAGACAGTACCCCAATTAACCAAATGCATTTTCCTCTCCTCCCCTAGCCCTGCCCACAAGAATTCTCTTTGAAGTCTCTCTAATCTATTTGTCACTGCAACCGGAATAGGAAACAATTACAAAAAGTAAGTGGGGAGATTTGAGAGAGTGGATTTAATAAGAGTAAGTCGGCCTCCCTTAGAAAGATACATACGCTTCCACCCTGTTAACCTCCTCTCCATTCTTTCCATAATACCATTCCAAATATGTGTACTTTTAAACCGTGCCCCTAGCGGGAGCCCTAAATATGACATGGGCAATTGTGCAACCCTACATCCCAATATACTAGCCAACTCTTCCACGTTAGTGACCTCCCCTACTGGAATAACCTCAGATTTCCCCAAATTGATTTTTAATCCAGACACCGCTTCAAAACATAGGAGCAAACGACGCAGGTTCCTGAATTGTTCATCATCCGCATCGCATAAGATCAACGTGTCATCTGCAAATAGCAAATGAGACACCTGCAATTGGCCAACCATAAAGCCCCTTACCAAACCCTCTCCCACAGCTCTTTCAAACATCCTACTGAAAGCCTCCATCACAATAACAAATAGCAATGGGGATAGTGGATCTCCTTGCCGCAAACCTCTACTACTCCGAAAATAACCCTCCGGCGATCCGTTGACCATAACTGAGAACGAAACAGTAGAAAATACAGAACTGAATCCATTTACACTAGTTATCTCCAAAACCGCACCTCCTAAGCATATACAAAAGGAACCCCCAGTTCACATGATCATATGCCTTCTGAATATCGAGCTTACATAGCATCCCGGGAATTCCCAAACGCAATCTTGAATCAATGCATTCATTCGCTATAAGCACAGAGTCCAAAATCTGGCGACCTTTTACGAAAGCATTCTGAAACTTGGACACTACTTTTCCAAGCACCTCCTTTAATCTATTCGCCAGCACTTTCGCAATAATCTTATACATCCCACAGACAAGGCTAATAGGCGAAAGTCCTTAATGTCGGTCGCCCCCGGTTTCTTAGGGATAAGCACAACAAATGTAGCATTAGAACTTTTTTGGAACCTGCCACGTTCAAAAAAATATGTAAACACATCCAAGATTTCTGATCGCACCACCTCCCAACAAGCCTTGTAAAATGAGAACGAGAAACCATCCGGTCCAGAGGCCTTATCCTCGTTCATGCTAAACACTACCTCCTTGATTTCATCCTCCTCAAAAGGTCGCTCTACCCAATCGGCATCATCCTCCGTGATTGTAGAAAAATCCAATCCTTCCAACTCTGGCCTCCACTCAAACTGCTCCCGATATAGATTTTGATAGAAGTTCACCAGTTGACTTCCAATTTCGAGTGGTTCTTCATAAGTTATCCCATCCACTTCCAACACTATGATAGAATTTTTACGCCTATTAGAATTTGCGATCTTGTGAAAAAATCTAGTACATTTATCTCCTTCTTTCAACCAATTGACCCTAGATTTCTGACGCCAAGCAATCTCCTCCATCTCCACCAACCTCTCCAGTTCTTCCCTTAATGCTCTACGTTTATCCTTCTCCTCCCCATCCAACCTTCGACGCTCCTCCCACCTATCCAGCTCATCTATCTCCGAAAGGCACTGAATTTTACGACAGTTCACATTGCCCACAACCTCCTCATTCCATTTCTTTAAATCCCTTTTCAAAGACTTCAACTTCTGATCCAACACAAAACTAGGAGACCCTCTAATATCATAAGATGTCCACCAAGTCTGTACTTGCTCCCTAAAATCTTCGACTTTCAACCACATTTTCTCGAACCTAAAAGGCCTTCGTCCTCCACCCGTCCTGTTCCCAGTTAACATAATGGGGAAATGATCAGAGTACACCCTCCCCAATCTTCTCTGAATGACATCTGAATACTTAGCCCCCTACTCTCCGCATATCAAGAACCTGTCTATACGAGAAAGAACCGGTTGATCCCGATTAGAAGACCATGTAAAATCTCCCCTAATCATAGGCAAATCCACCAACATATTCTCCCCTATAAAGTCTGAAAACTCCTCCATAGCCCCCGTGAGTCTCCCACCGCTCGACCTCTCAATAGGAAATCGAACCACATTAAAGTCACCTCCTATACACGTTGGTAGATTCCACCAAGACATCATTCCAGCCAGTTCATCCCACAAGCCCCGTCTACTGTCATCAGTATTAGGCCCATAAACACCTATGAACATCCACTAAAATCCATCCCCAATGTTTCTGAACGACATCGATATTGAGAACAATCCTACACTCACCTCCTCCATCTCAAGCACTCTGGTGTCCCACATGACTAATATGCCTCCAGAAACCCCTGATGATACCCATACAAGATTCGCTCCTCAGCCCCTTAGCAGATGTCGAACACCCATCCTTTTCCCTACTTCATTAAGCCCCCTTACATTCCAGCTAATGATTCGTGGTATCATTTTAACAATCCGGCATCCCTCCCCAATACTCCATTCTTGGACTCACCACTCTTGCCATCATAATTAACTGACCATTCGAGCCTCTTAAGTTCACGATCGACCTTTCTTCTTAGTTTTCCTTCTTGTTTACTCATCTCCTGTCCCCTATTGGCCTCCAAATCCTCAAATAATTGTAATAATCTGTTTTCATAACCATCACAAGACACGCCCATTAACTTACTGAAATCCTGAATTTTCTGTAGAACCCAGTTCGAAGGTGAGTGTCCAGCTTCGAATCCAATCAAACCCCCTGTTTCATCCTCCTGTATAACATCACTTTTCATTTCTCCCTTCTTGGCTCCATCTACCCACAACACAAGTGCTTTTTCCGTCCCCAAGTCACTTACCTTCATTGACTTAGAGTTCCTTCTATTATATGTATTCGCAACCCTTGTTGTCAAAGGTATCGCATCATGCTCTATCACCGTTGAGGTAACTAGATCCTCTGACAGTACATGCCTCGTCACTTGGTCGCCTAGTAAAAGCCCATCATCGTGTGGGACTGTGTCCGTAGCACCCATCTTTATTGTCTCCAAGTTCACCATATTCGGCTCCCCTTCTTTAGACAAAGGTACCACCTCTCGGTCTACATCGGTCCCCGTGTCTACCTCATCCATAGCCATCCCCTCTAAGACATCACTTTTGTCATATTTAGAGTGTCCCTCATCCGTTTCAATCCGATCAATTGACTTACAAGTGATTTCGAGTCTTCCCTGCTTAACTTGATTATGTGCCGATTCCTTCTTATTCAAGCCCGATGCTTGTTTTCCAACAGCTGGGTACTCATCCATACCCACCCCACACTTGTGGCAGCATAACAACTTCTTGGGACCCATTTCATACCCACTTCCCACTAGCCTAATCAATTCCTCCAATGCTCCTTTCAATTCCTGGACACGGGCCATAATTTCAGCCCTATTCAAACAACAATCCTGACCTTCGTTTACACTGACATTGACAGTCATCTCCTTTTGTTGTTGCCTCCGCTAGTCAACATGTTTCGAGGCATGTAGGTTTGCTGTTATGTCTGCATAAGTCAATCCTTGTCGATTACGTTCATTCACAAGTTGACGTTTGGCTTTATCCCCCGCAACAAAACAATCCACAACAGCTTGAAACACCCGCGAGATTGATGCCCATCCTTCTACATTCGCACCTTCCGGCACCATCACAACTCCCTTTCGACGCCTATCCCCAAACTGCGCTATCATCAAGTACCTACCACGGCGGTTCGCACAACGCTGTGCCAAGAAGGCTCTTGAAGACTCATTGAATCTAGAAACGAAATCCTCATGAAGACTCAATTTTATGTAGCTGATGCAGCATTAGTTGTAAAAAGGCTTTGGTCTTTTAAATTTTACTTCAGCTTGTAAATTCTAGTTGACCATTCTGTGAACAAATATAATAGAAATTGATCTATTGGAAAAAGTTGTGGTGTTTAGATTATTGTCATAATGTGAATATGTGATTACCTTAGTTTTGGTACATTTCACCCTAATAAAAGCCTTGGAATATTGTAATGCCCAATCATTGGGCATAATGCTGTTTTATTCTATACCTTTGCAGCTGTACCTGGCACTTGTCACCCATCCAGATCGATATAGTGAAAGTATTGACTTCTGGCGCAATGTATATGGAATTGATAGTGAGTACATGTATTAAGACTTATGTTCTTATCAGTATTTTCAGTAACTTTATACTAGATGTCTAGTACACAAATTTTTTTTATTTTTTCCCCTCCCCTACTGAAAAAATGTGTTCTATTCCTTTTTTTTTTTTTTTTTGTAAGGAAATAAATTTTTTGTTTTCATTTTATCTTTTTTTTTTTTTTTTTGTAAGGCAATCAATTTCTTGATTTCATTGGTTTGAGTCCAGCACAGATTAAGATTAGCCGCATCAGTTTTGCATTGTCCTGTCTTATAAAAGATTTATTTTTGTTTCATAATCTGTAACTTAAGGATATCCCTAGTAAACTTCATATGTTTTCACCTTTATAGGTTAGGATTTGGCCAGTTTAACAATCGATCCAGGATCTCATGTAATATTTGAAAAGTGTTCCCACAGAAATCTAAACATATTATGAGAAACAAAGTCATTCTACTGATTCGTTGAAACTCAATTAAATGCATGTGTGGTTGGTGATTATTTTTATTATCACTTATGGTCAAACCTACATTTTATCTACACATTTGGTATGACCCACAACTATTTCCCAATTATTATCCATATTCCATAGGACCAGCAACTTATAATCACTTAAATTATAATTTATTTATCAACCAAATACAAGCTAAATTTATAGGAAACTCAGAATTATGCTGAGAGTTTCACTAACTTCGATTTGGGATCTAGTTAAAGATCATTCGTGTGGAATGCTGTTATGCATTGTTGTTAAAACCATGTAAAACTCTTTGTAGATTAAAAGCTGTGAGTCTTATGAAATATGTGGATAAAAGCAGTGGGTCATTCGGAATGTCCGGATAAAAAATGATGTTTGACCAATTTACAATCTTAAAAAAACTTTGCCCAACATGCTCTTTTTTCAATTTTAGCCGGTTGATTTTTTGGTTAACAACTTGTTCATAAAATTTTCAGTATGACATAAAAATTTTAGCCATTATGAGTTATAATTATCGACAATAAATTTTTTTATACACATAAAATAAACAACCATGATAAATTTATTTGCATAATCGGAAATTGTTTTGCTACATAGAAATAAGCTCTTGTTTGGCCCCCATTTTAAAACTCATTTTTCCTTAAACTCATTTTCAGCTACACGTTTCATGGACCTACAACTTTTATCAACTTTTCAACCTCATAGTTTATCAATTTTTATCAAAATCTATTAGAAATCTAATATAAACCAAACAGGAGCTAAATCTAGCCTTAGGGAACTTTGCTCAACAAATATGATTCGGACATTTGTAGTTTCTTTTATAGAAACTTAATGTGAATTGTTGATAAAGCTGAAATGTAGTTCGCTGAGTAGATTTCATGGGACCATCTCTGCTTGCAAATGATACCTTACTATTGGATGGACGCGTTGAGCTTATTCTTCCTAACTTCTGGACTGGATTGGAGACCCATCAGAGAGTGATCTAAGTCTAGAGGTAGAAGTAATGAAGTTGGAAGCATTAAAAATCCTGCTGACGTGCAATAATGCAACTTTCTAGAATTTAGTTTTGGAGTGTGAGCTATTTCCTTTTGACTGTTAAAGCTTTCTTTTTGGCTGGATTCCTTAAATAAAGGAAAATAGACAAAGATCCTAAGTAGATTTTCCATTACTATTGATGGATCAGGATGCCTATTGTTGGTATTCCGAATCATTATATTGAGTTTTCATTTTATGAACTGTCCTTGAGTCTGACTTTTAAAATGCAGGAAAGTTTTTTCAGCAGCAGAGGTATATTTTTTCCTTGCTTACTTTCATGTCAAAGTTAGTCCGGACTATACATAATACATTTAAATGCTTCCACGTTAGTCCGGAAATATTCACAATACATTTAAGTGCTTCTTTTGCTCATTTCATTATCGGCTGAATTTTCCAGGATATTTTCCCTTTTGATTGCTAAGGTTGGGATATTGTTGTTATATGCAGTGTCTGCCATGCTGCCATTAGCGAAACAATGTGCATTTGAAGAGCCTTCCATTGAAACAATCACTGGTGAAAATGTTTTGTCGTGGCCTCATGTGGTGAGTCCTCCATGTAACAAGATCTCTGTTTTTACAGCTTATCTATTTTTAAGAGGAATGAATAGAATGCAAAAAAATGTGGTGACTTCCATAGATGAAAAAATAATGGGTAAATTGCAGCAAATGTCCCCAACCTTTCACTACTTTTGTCACACTACTTTCCATATATGATATTTATAGAACAATATTTACAACTCCCCTGCTAATTTAGAAACAATTGAGTTTGCTATAACCTTTTTAAATGAACGCTGGTCCATGGAATAGATCCTCATTATGAAATATCAAATTCATGGACTATAGAACTAACATGAGACGTAGTTGAGAGTTAGATTGACCAATCCATTTTTGGAAAATTTTAGGATAGTTTCTATTTTTTGTTCTTTCATATTTTCTTTGGCCTATTTCTTTAGATCAGTTTGTGTACTTCAATTTTTTTAATTAAGAAACATGTTTATTTCTGTAATCTTTGTGATACTGTTGTATAAATAGGTCAGAGTTTTATTATACAGGGGTGGGACCCCCTTAATGTTTGTAGTGGGATATCATTTTCCTTTCAAAAAAGAGATCTCTGATAGGATCAACTGAAATATAAAGAACTTCAGGATAATAAAGATGGAAGATTTAGAAAGGTGATGTTTGTTGTGTCATGCCCTATTTTATTTGGTGCTACGTGTCACAACAAACACTGGGGTATGAAATCCTGAGCCTAGGTTTTGATGATGAGAGATGGTGGGAAGTACTTGGCCATCACAATAACTTGTGTGGAGGAAAAAAGGACAAGAAATTCATATGAAGATTTAAGATACAAAGTAGATCAGAGGAATCTAGATGAAATGAAAAAACTGTTCTCTCACTTCATTTCTAACAAAAGTAATACTTGATGGGAAAATAAGCCCTGTTTGAGCCCCACCTTTTTTTTAGAATAGAGTTTTAAAAAGTGATTTTATTTTTTATTTTTTTGGAGAACGTGGAGTTAAAAAGTATGGAAAATTTTTAGATTTATGTGCAAAATTATTTTATTTGAAGAATATGTTATTGAAAATGAGTTTTAAATAATGTGGCTCAAACATGGGTTAAATTTGGAGATTACATGAGAGCAATGTTGTTGGTGGGATAGGTCGGAAGAGCAAATATGTTGTGGACCTAATTGAATGGGATTCCAAGAATGTGAGAGACTTATTTAGTAACTTGTGGAAATTTATCTGGTACAAAATTAAATGGGATGCTGGGAAGCGCCGACATGCCTCTTGTGCCCATTTGTATGTATCTAACACGTCACTTACACATGTTGGACGTGCCATTGGTATGTCTCCCTTTTTGGAATTCAACATGTCATCGATATGCCTCCGGTGCCCTCGTTTTGGTGTTCAACACATCACCGGCCCTTGTTGAAGAATTTCAAAGGAAGACACAAAGTCTAGTGGTAGAGTGGTGATCAATAGGGTAGCCTACTTTTCATTTTCAAAATTAGAATAGGGAACTTGTAGTTTGGGGCATAAGCAACTGTTGAAAGACTACAGGTTTTTAGCATCCTCATATTTTTCGGTAGTGGCGTGCCCTCCCATTTTGGTTTCGTGTAGTTGGCTCATCGATACCTTGTTGACTTGTGCTGACAGGCTCTGTATTAAAAAATAACCCAAAAATAGATGAAAAGGAGAAATTAATTTGGTGCTTTGTCTTTCTCAATCTCCAATAGCAAAATTACATGGCAGCGGGTCGAGATGATGGTGAAGGGTTGACGGTGGAAGGTGCATGGCTGGAAAAGGTGGCACCATAAGTGGAGTCACTACCAATGTCGAAAGGTGCAGTGGAGCTGCTAGTGTGATGGTGCAGTGAAATAATGAAATGTGGAAAAAATCCCTGCTTTTGTTCAACAATTAAAAATATATGTGCCATACTTTTAAAAAAAAAAAAAAAATTGTGTATCGTGTGTCCCTAAATGGGACATAGGCACTTTACATTGATGGTTCTACTATAGGAAGTTCAATACTGGTGATTTAGTTAATGTCCAAAAAGTCTATTTCTCCTTCATGGTGTAATGTGAGAATCAGAATGTATTGATCGTCGTTGCAAGGAATCTAATGGTTGGATTATTACTGGAAGCAGATTAGCCTGGGCTTTTCCAGGAAGATGTAGCTATTTATTCCTTTAAAAAAGTCAATCGGTTCTGGTTTAAGAAACTGCTGAGATATGGGAAGCAGTTGTTCAATCATTCTTTGGGTGATATGGATGGAGAGAGAATGCATTTGGAAGCAAAAGAGCAAGTTATTAGTTTAGAATGACAAAAATTCATTATGATATTCAACATCTATGGAATTTAAGGGTGTTCTTTTTTCTTTAATTGATTTCAATTGATAAAGAAATACTTTCTTCTTGATTTCTAGTTTAGTGGATAGAGGATAACTATCTTCCATGAATTGTTGATATAGTTCTTTGATAATACAATTTCTTTTCGTGTGAAAAATATATTCAATGTTTAAAGCTATAGAAGTTGGAGCAGCTACTGATTTCCTAATGATTGGATTACCTGAGATGTATATTATACTTGATCATTATTGGCATTATAATGTCACATTGCCGTGCCCCCTTTTGATGCATAAGCAAATTATAGTTTGTCCCACCTAAAATTTTACTTACAGTTATTCATAACTGGTGGTGGATCATGCTTTTAATAATTTTTCCTTCAATAAGTGTAATTTATATGCCAGTTATCGTATGGTAAATTATTGTTGCTATGTTATTGAGACTGAAGAACTTTCCCTTTCATGGTCTTGGGAAAGATAAGGGAAAGGGAATTGCTTTGAGTGGTACACATTATAAACTATTATGCCTTTTATTATTTTTGTATAACAATAACATCTACTTTCAGTTAGATGTGCAGTGTTACTTTCTACATAGCCTACGGGCATGTGTTTTCAACAGTGCTCAGCATGGCATAGCTTTGAGTGTTGCACTTTATTGCTTATTTACTTGATTTATTTCCAATATTAATGTGCTGTTGTAAAAACTAATTATTTCAATTTTATGACAGGTTAAACACGTGGACTGTTATACAGTTACCCTTCACGAGCTAGAGTCTGTTTCCTCTAGATTCAAGTTTAAATCAATGATGCGAGGTAAGATCCATCTTTCCCCTTTTCATTCACTTCGGAAGGATATTTTGGGTAGACTCTATATATACATGTCTCTGAGCATGTCTGTCCACAGCACCAGTAGTTTCCCATTCTCCAAAATGCCTTTTTCCTCACTCTTGATTATTTCATATCCATGTAAAGATCATTTTCATCACGAGCACTATCTTACTTCTATTGAGTTTTATTGTTGAATTTGCATATGAATGAAAGACCCAATATTTTTCCTCGGCTACAAGTTTTGAGATTCTAGGAATGTAATTTTCTAGTAGAATTCGTATACTTGCTTTTGAATTGCAGCACCATTTCATGGGTTCGCTTTCTGGTTTGATGTGGATTTTGGTATACCTGTGATATACCCTCCTTCCGATAACAATACAAGAACTGCGTTTGTCGAATCTCCTGATAATCACAATGCAGATGGTAATCAAAGAAAGAAGCGGGCCATTCCCAATGAAGCCCTTGTATTGTCTACAGCACCTGAGGATCCTTCAACTCATTGGCAACAGGTTTCTTGCACATATGTACATCTAATATATACGAATCTTCTTTTGGGGCTTGGGCTTGAGCTTGAGCTTGAGCTTGAGCTTGAGGAGTTGTGTGTAGACACATGCTTTAACTTTTTCTTTTGAGTAGGCACTGGACCAGTGTACGGATCGTCAGAGACGGTTCACTACATAGCAGTTCCTGTTAAACACCTAAACAAGCTATAGCTCAAAGCCATTAACGCAATTGACTCTACTGTTTTGTCAGACCTACTTGCTCTAACAGATCTTGAAGCTGGCAGCCTAATTGGTTGTAAAAGTGTTTTGGAAACTTAAGGTAGTAAAGAAACTATGAAACATTTAAGCAAGTGGTATCTTGTGGTAAAAGGTAGACTGGAATCTTGGATATGTAATTGAAGATTACAACATCCACACTAGCAAATGTATCTAGTTAAGCCTTATTCTGAATAAACACGTGTCAACTACTTTATTTTTTCTATTCTATTTAAATCCTTCCTTATTTAATTTAAAGGTTAACATTCAGACGAGTAATTTTTTCAATAAGTTACAACTTTCACTCGTCAGGCTTTACATAGTAGTTGAATTGCACATTTGTCTTCTTTGTCGCCTGTACTTGAAATTGTATTGAAGCCTTTTGATGTGACAAATGAATGTGGATATTGGATTCCCTGGGTATCTTTTTCTTGTAAATCATATTTCCATGCTTTAATTGTTTTGTCTAATCCCCTATATTCTATCCTTCCAATTCTATTTCGAAATATTCCATCCCTTACAGAATTAAGGGGTTCCCTTGATGGTTTGTCAGAGAAATTAATACTTGTGATATGGTCCAAGGGTGATATCCTTACTTTTTTAACTCAGAATGCAATGAACATTTGTTTTCACTTGGTGATATTGCAAGATTGGCGTGGTCCTGGTTTCTTTGGGAATCTGGTTTTAATTAGGTTTTCTCAAGTAGGTGTAATGAATTACATTTGCTGCTGAAGAGTTGACGGCTGTCTATATCTTCATCCTTGTTGATTTCCTCATATTTTTGGCTGTCTCTCGCTCTTAAGAAAAGTTTTTGCGTAATCTTTGTTCATTCCTTTTTCTTTCCATGGATTTTGCAGACACTGATCTACTTCTATGATCCAATAGAGGTGGAGCAAGATCAAGTTATTGAAGGTTCTGTAACATTGTCACAAAGCAAAGAAAATCCTCGGTTCATGAATATTCATCTAGAATATGCGTAAGTGAATGGCATGTTTCATTTTTCAAAGATTGATTTTTTCACTAACATATATGCTCATGGTGGTTCTCAACTCCAAGCAGATCAAACGGTCGTCGTTTTGTCAAAGAATCGGTTATGCGATAAGTGATCCAGTGAGTTACGTTTGAGCTCATGAGCAATGTGAAGCTATTGGGTCAGAATCAGATCCATATGGTAACTCTGGTGCAATTATTTTTGTAGATTCTGCGTCTTCATTGGTCTGCTCGTATAAAAGCTTCTGAGTCCATTGCGTCAAAAAGACATTATAATTTGATTGTGTTAGATGCAGCTATTGGCTTAAATGTTGAAAAACCTGAAGATTTTGTAATTGTCCGTCATATAACTGAGCAGTATTCCTTTTTATTTTTTCCTTTCTCTGTTTTGTAATCCTATTTGAGTTATTTCTGTTGGATAGAATTAGAAGTACTATTGAGGAGAAACCGGTGGCAGCTATGCATTTTGAAGTTGCTATTGGGGATTATTTGAAATAGAATTGAGTGTTGTCATTGTTGTTTTGGTGATGCAATCATTTTTCTTGACGTTGGAGGTGTCTCTTATGCGTTTTTTATTTTTATTTTTATTTATTTATTATTATCATTTGAATCTATAACAGTCAAAGTAACAAATTCCAATCTTACAAGATTGGATATGTTACCACTTGTACGTAATGGTTTATATATAGATGATGTGTTACAAATACGGTGAAGTGTTATTGTTTTTTTTTTTTTGTTTTTTGGAAGAAATTTTGACCCAATCATATCTCATCATATCATATGTACGTAAACCACTATGTAAATTATTGTGTACATGTAGTACAACCCAACCCTAAATTTCCCGAAAAAAATTTAACAGTAGTGTACCCATTTTTTTGAAGTATTAAAAGAACCAAAATGAGCCTAGAACCTGTGAATTCTCGCCCAATTTAATTATATAATTGCACTTGATGTTGGATAAATCTTCTAATAATGTCCTTTGCCATTGTAGGATGAATGTTAGTGTTGGCGCGAGTTGGATCAAGAATAGAACAAAGGATCAAAAGGGTAGAGTCAAGGTAGTGGATTGGTGTGACTAGCCAACTTTGGCGACAGTTGAGGGCCGAGGCCCTAGCATGTGTCCTTGGTTGTGGCTTCTTTTTCACTTACAAATTACCAAGTATATAAATGTCGATGAACATATTACTGTATTCTATTGTATCCTGGAAGCAAATTTGGTTCTCTTGTGCACTCATTCTAAGAGGGATAAATATTAGAGTTATGCTACAATGACAAAGGAGTTTGATAAAATTGGATGACAAAGTTGGATCTAAACCAATCATTTCAAAGATATATTTTTAAATCATTTGAAATCAGTGGTTTGGATTCTGCCAACACACTTTGTAAAGTCACTTTTATAACCCAACTTTATTGAAGTAGAATTATTGTAAATATTAAGGTGGTGTGAACATGCAACTTGAACATAATAAATAGAAATAATTTGTTTAAATTTCAAATATATTTAGTTTTTCATTCAAAATATAAGCTGACCTTACTAGTGACAAGGGTGAAAGTAGGTCCTAGACAACTTACCTTATAAACCGTCCAATAGAAGCCCAAAATCAAAGATATTGCTAGGCATTTCCCATCAACAATCTTAACAATATTCGAAGTAAGTTGCAATAACTCTGGTAGTATGCCAGCACGGGTGCACGGCCATGCGCCAGCCATCCAGTGCACCTTTGCCACCTGCAATGTACGTAGACTAGCTTATTTGTGTTGCGCATCATATGTTGGTCAATCCAAGACTCTTAACTTGCATTTCCATCTTTGTTTCATAATCCAAAGTTCAGATGACATTCTTGTGGAAATTCTCTATCAATTCTCCGTCATTGTCAAAATATGAATAAAGTTTTGAAAAATCTCTCATATAGTCTTCATTATGCAGAAATGAAAGTGTCGTTTGGACTTGAGCCTCCACCTAGCGAAAATATTTCCGACATTAACCAAGGTGATATGGTAGACAAGTTTTGATCCATTGACTTTATAGAAACAGGTTTTCGTATTCTAATTTGTTCATATACCGACACGCAAATAGGCCACTCATCCTTTATCCTGAATTTTCAAGAATGTTTCAAGGAGATAGCCAAACCACCTTAGAGACGGCACATCCTCGCATTTATATAGTTGAACTTATCAATAACACTCACAAAACAAAAGTATTCCGTAGACATTCTGTACAAGTCCATTAAGAGCTGAAACAGACTAACCTTTTCCCTTTCTTATTACGGGTTTCAAGCAATCTTCTTGCAGTCACTCATTGAACCCAGAATTTTAATAATTCAAGCGTTGAGTCAATTTCCCATTATTGCTATTTGTTGTTGGCTTCAATATGCTACATGCAATGCAATACATTAAACACCCAATAATTGTGATACCCTCATTTGGATTTAATTTAATGCTATGATCAGAAGTTTGCTAACATGTGTGCAATCGTAATGATTAAACTTTCTTAATATTTTGTTTTTTTAATACAATCGGGTTGAGATAATATAATGCCATTATGAGTATTAACTATTCAATTCCCACATCTTTCATCATGTTGTTAATTTTTCCATAGCATAACCATACCATCAACTTACAAACACTTGTCATATTCATGCATTATAAACCATTTGATAGCACCACTCTGTCAAATTTTTTCATACCATTATTGCATTAATACTTGCATAAATTCGTAAAGAGACTTAGCAAGCTTACATACTATGTTCTTGTCCTTTCATGACAAAACCTTGAGGCTGCTCCATATGCCTTTATTTTTCTAGTTCACCATTTAAAATCCAATTGTATTGTCCACTTGAAGAATTTCAAGTTTAAGTATCGATGCAAAAGCAACGAGGAACCTAATTGTGGCAATTCTAGCCACTGAAGTTTATGTATCAAAATAATCATAACCTTTTTACTATATTCTTTGGTTACTAGTCTATGGTTCCTTCAACTTTCGTTTTTTATTTTTCAAAAATCCACTTACATCTTATGGTTTAGAACCGAAAGGTACGTCAACCAATTTCCAATTTTGGTAGCCCATAATAGAATCAATTTCGTCATTTACTACTACTTTCTACTTTCTATAAGGCAACGTCTCTAGATTTTCTAGCCTCTTCTTATGTCTATGGATCAGGATCCATGTCTAAGGCCACTAAGGTTTGATTGTTAAGATTTTCCCTAGTAACTTCAACAAGGTACACATTGATGGAAAAAATGAGTGGGCGGCTCAATTTTGGCACAATTTTTGATGGGACCCGTTGGTCCAATTTGGAATATCAAAGTTGATATGTGTTCTCCTCCGCGAGAACATCGAAGTCATGTATTTATTTGCCAAAAATAAAGCTCGGGTGAATGAGAAATTGGAGTTTAAAGTGGACCATTGGAAATGGTCTATGTTGGTGGGAAAACTATAGATAATTTTGTTCCACATAGGAAAAAGATGGAAACCAAAATCACTTTATATATAGCTATGCATTGGAATGGTGTGATCATGTGTAGCATAGAAGCTCTCTCCACGTGCGCGCAGAGGGGGGTGCAAATCACGGACAGAAATAGCCTTCGTACCTTAAACTTGGGTGCGGGCGCGAATTGGGCACACGAATGTCGGACCGAATGGAGTAAAAACGGGTCAGTTTGGATTGTCCGCGTTTTACAATTTTTTTGTAGTTTTTCTAAATGACTAAACCTCTAGCACTACGGTGAGGGGACAAATTTGTCTTAAGGAAACTGTGTTTACAGGCCTCAGGTTAAAAATTTATCTGCTATTTATTTAGTTTGCATTTTACTCTTGCAAATTTATTTATTTAATTTGCAACATATTTGACTCATATATTGTTTGTTAAATTTATGTTAGAAATAGATAAATAAAATAAACTGATTTTTCTAATTCGTTATATGTGTGAAAAATAGATTTCACATATACGGTATTTCTATTTGTAAGTGAAAAAATTTGTATTATTTTAGTTAGTGTATGAATAAAAACACTTTATGCAAATTTTGTGCAAATACGGTGAGTTTGCCTGCAAATACAGTGAGCTATCATATACAATGAGCTTTCTGCAAATACGATAGGCAGCATAGACAGTAAGCTGCAAATACGGTAAGCTACCTGGCATATACGGTAAGCTGCCATATACGATGAATTGAACTACCAAATACGGTAAGCAATTACCAAATATAGTAAACGTGAATCCGGTGTCTAAAACACAAATACGGTATATGAGAGCCCGATTCCACTCCATACACTACCAATTAAATTTACCAACAAACTTAAGACAAATTTTTCTTAATACGTATTGGTAATAAACAAGTTTATTTGTTTATTGGAAACTAATAATTGTTTCATTTTCAGAAATGGCTGCCGAACCAACCAACATGGATGTGACCCAAACTGTTCCTGCTAGAAATCAAGTTGTGGGCTCTACTATGGTTCAAGGGCCAAGCTCTGCTGTGGCTAACTTGCCTAATCATGTTGTGAGTCAAACTGTGGCTCCAACTGCTGGCCAACGGTTACTGTTCTGGTTAATCATGGAGAGAAACTGAAGAAATTCAATGACATGAATTTCAAGAGGTGGCAGTAGAAAATGTTATTTTACTTGACCACCTTAAATCTTGCGAGATTCTTGACTGAGACTGCTCCTGTACTCAATGAAGGAGAAGGAGATATTCAAGCAGTCAGTGCACTTGATGCTTGGAAGCATTCGGACTTTTAATGGCGAAACTACATTAAGAATAGTTTAGCAGACACGCTATACAATGTGTATTGTGTACAGCACGATGAAAACTACTAAGGAGTTGTGGGACTCTTTGGACCGAAAATACAAAACTGAGGAAGCGGGACTAAAAAGTTTATAGTCGGCAGATTCCTAGACTATAAGATGGTGGACTCCAAAACTGTTATTAGTCAAGTGCAAGAACTCCAAGTGATTTTTCACGAAATTCATGCCGAAGGGATGGTATTGAGTGAAACCTTTCAAGTGGTCGCAATTATTGAAAAATTGTCGCCCGCATGGAAAGATTTCAAAAACTATTTGAAACACAAACAAAAGGAAATGAACGTTGAAGAACTTGTTGTTATACTTCGAATTAAAACAGACAACAAAATTTCAGAAAAGAAGTGGTTCAATCCTGGTGTGGCTAAAGCCAATGTTGTGGAGCATGGTCAAAGCAGTAAGACTTACAAAAATAGGTTTGGACCATCTGGTAGAAAAAAGACCAAGCACGGACCGAAAGGTGGAATTTCTAAGAAGAAATTTCAAGGGAAATAGTTCAATTGTGACAAAGTAGGCCACAAGTCTTCGGAGTGTAGAATGCCAAAGAAGAAGATGAAAGAAACTAATGTGGTTGACTACATGACACAAAATGTCTCAAAAATGAATCTCATAGCCGTCATTTCTGAAGTTAACATGGTGGGTTCAAACCCTAAGGAGTGGTAAATTGACACCGGTGCTACAAGGCATGTGTGCTCTGATAAAGAGTCGTTTGCTACGTTCGAAGCAATTGAAAATGGGCAAAGCTGTTCATGGGAAATTCAGCAACCTCTGAAATCAATGGTCAAGAAAAGCTGGTTCTAAAGATGACCTTGGGAAAGGAGCTGACTTTCAACAATGTGCTATATGTGCCGAAAATTTGTAAGAATTTAGTGTCCGGATCGCTTTTGAATAAGCATGATTTTCGCATTGTATTTGAGTTAGACAAAGTCATTTTATCAAAAAGTGGAATGTTTATCGGAAAATGTTATGTTTCCGATGGTATATTTAAGCTGAATGTAATGGTTGTGAAACCAAAAATGAATAAAGCAAATTCTTCTACTTATTTGCTTGAGTCTTCCAATTTGTGGCATGGTAGATTAGGACATGTTAACTATGATACTTTATGTAGACTAGTTAACTCGAATTGCATACCCAAGTTCGATAATGATTCCGAACATAAGTGTGAAACTTGTGTTGAGACAAAATTGACAAAGTCATCCTTTAAGTCAGTTGAGCGGAACACAGAACCACTTGATTTAATTCACAGTGATGTTTATGACTTAAAACTTATACAAACAAGAGGTGACAATAAGTATTTTATTACTTTTGTCAACGATGGCACAAAATACTGTTATGTGTATTTGTTTAAAAGCAAGGATGAAGCTATAGAGAAATTTGTTCTCTATAAGAATGAAGTTGAAACTCAACTTAATAAGAAAATACAAGTACTACGGAGTGATCGAGGTGGTGAGTATAGAGTACCGTTTGTCGATTTCTGTGCACAACAAGAAATGATACATGAAACCACCGCACCTTATTCACCGCAATAAAACGATGTAGCCGAATGGAAAAATCGTACCTTAAAATAAATGATGAATGCAATCCTAGTAAGTTTTGGGTTACCTCAGAACATGTGGGGGGAAGCTGTGTTATCAGCAAACTACCTTTTAAATAAGGTGCCCCTAAAGAAATCAGAAAAGACCCCTTATGAATTATGGAAAGAAAGAAAGAAAGTCAACCTATATACACTTGCGAGTGTGGAGGTGTCTTGCAAAAGTGACTGTTCCAACACCAAAGGAGGTAAGGATAGGCCCGAACACTATAAATTGAATCTTCATTGGCTATGCACGTAATATCGGGGCTAATCGATTTCTTGTGTATGATTCAAAAATTTCAGACATACTCAAAAACACGATAATGGAATCCAGGAATACTTCATTCTTTGAAGAAGTATTTCCATACAGGTCCAAAGAGGAAGTCAGCTCCTCTAAACGAACATATGAGACAATGACTGAAAATAGTCAGGACGAAGAATTAAAAGAGGAGATTGAGGTTAGATGCAGCAAACGGGAAATGACAGAAAAGTCTTATGGTCCTAATTTTCCAACCTATATGCTAGAAAGCGAACCTCAGAGTTATCAAGAAGCTGTGAATTCCTCGAAAGGACCTTAATGGAAATATACCATTAAAGGTGAAATAGATTACATGCTGCAAAATCATACATGGGAGCTAGTGGATCTTCCTCCTGGATACATACCACTAGGCTACAAATGAATTTTCAAAAGGAAAATGAAAGTAGATAGAACTATTGAAAAGTACAAGGTCAGATTAGTAATACAATATTACGAACAAAGGGAATGCCTTGATTACTTTGATACGTATTCTCCAGTGACGAGAATAACATCTATTAGGGTGATACTTGTGATTGCTACTTTGTGAAATCTAGAAGTACATCAAATGGATGTTAAAACTGCTTTTCTAAATAGAGATTTAGAAGAAGAAATTTACATGGAACAACCCGAGGGGTTTTTGTCACCAGAACAGGAAAAGAAAGTCTGTAAACTGGTGAAATCACTATATGGCTTGAAACAACCACCCAAACAATGACATGAAAAATTTGACAATGTCATGATAGAGAGTGAATTTAAAATTAATGAATGTGACAAATGTGTTTACGTCAAAGACACTAAAGATGGCTATGTCATTTTATATCTTTACGTTGACGACATGCTTATTGTTGGTAGTAACAATAAGATGATTGAATCCACTAAAAATATAATAAATTCGAGATTTAATATGAAAGATGTGGGTTTAGCTGATGTTATACTTGGAATCAAAATCTCAAAAACATCAGATGGGCTTGTTCTAAGCCAGTCACATTATGTGGACAAAATTTTGGAAAAGTTAAGTAAAGATGATACTAGCTTGGCCAAAACACCGATAGATACAAGTCAACATCTATTCAAAAATAAGGGTGAAAGTGTCTTTCAAGTAGAATACTCGAGAGTTATTGGAAGTCTAATATACTTAATGAGTTGTACAAGACTAGATATAGCCTACAAAGTCAGTAAATCGAGTAGATATACGAGTAATCCAGGAAATGATCATTGGAAAGGTATAGTAAGAGTACTGAGGTACTTAAGATATACTCGTGACTATGAAATACACTACACCAGATATCCAGCGGTCATTGAAGGATACAGTGATGCTAATTGGATATCTAATATAAAAGACTCAAATTCCACCAGTGGATATGTGTTCACTTTGGGAGGTGCTGCCATCTCGTGAAAATCCTCTAAGCAAACGGTTATAGCCAGATCTACGATGGAATTTGAGTTTATAGCCCTAGATAAATGTGGTGAAGAGGCCGAATGGTTGCGCAATTTCTTAGAGGATATTCCAAGATGGTCCAAACCTGTGCCTGCAATTTGCATATATTGCGACAGTCAATCAGCTATAGGAAGGGCACAGAGTAACATGTACAATGGTAAGTCTAGATATATACATCGTAGACACAATACCATTAGACAACTACTCTCAATTGGAGTTATCACAATTGACTATATTAGGTCAAAGGATAACATTGAGGATCCGCTAACCAAAGGGTTAAATAGAGAGTTAGTTGGAAAATCATCGAAAGGAATGAGACTCAAGCCCTTGAAAGAATAAGTCATTACTAAGGAAACCCAACCTAGTTGGCTGGAGATCCCAAAATCTAGATTCAAAGGGACAACCTAACTGTAAAGACTTGAAAAAATCACTGTGAGGGTATCACCTCCTATCCATTCCTATGATATAACAGTGATACCCGTAAGGATGAAGGTTAAGTAATATGCTTTTAATGATTCTTACACGTCGAAAATCGAGTCAAGTAATGCAGATTACTTGTAATAAGAAATCACCTATGTGAGAAAGAAATGGGACCGCTTTTAAGAGAATTGTGTGGGGCTCAATTCTTAGAAACTCTCACAGAACCAGGCATATGTTCATGGCCAAAACAAACATAATAATGAGAATTGAAGAGTGTTATGAAGAATCATGTGTGAAATATATCATTGTTTACACAAACGGCAGAACAGTTCAAAGACATCACGTCTACTAGTCAGTTAGTAAAGTAAATATGCTTTCACAAGGGAAGGTTCAAAGGGTAACACCTACCTATCCTATGCAGGCTTCAACCGTTGAACTTTATCACCAAATCTTATGTCTCACATTTCGTGTCTCTTCCAATTTTCATTCATGTGGGGGATTGTTGGAAAAAAATGAGCGAGCGGCTCACTTTTGGCACAATTTTCGATGGGACACGTTGGTCCAATTTGAAATATCAAAGTTGATATGTGTTCTTCTCCGCGAGAACATCGAAGTAATGTATTTATTTGCCAAAAATGAAGCTCTAATGAATGAGAAATTGGAGTTTAAAGTGGACTATTGAAAATGGTCTATGTTGGTGGGAAAACTATAGATAATTTTGTCCCACATAGGAAAAACATGGAAACCAAAAACACTTTATATATGGCTATGCATTGAAATGGTGTGATCATGAGTAGCATAGAGGTTCTCTCCATGTGCGCAAGCAGGGGGTGCAAATCACGGATTGAAATAGCCTTTGGACCTTGAACTTGGGTGCGGGCGTGACCTGCGCACACAAATTCGGACTGAACGGAGCAAAAACTGGCCAGTTTGAATTGTCCGCCTTTTGCAATTTTTTTGTGATTTTTCCAAATGACTTTTAAGTGTCTGAAACTCCTAAAACTCCAATGGTCGAAACCAAAGTGTTACTCCGAAAACTGCAATGGTTGATGCAAAAACTAATGGTCAGATTCAGTCTATATAATTCACTCAATTTCCAGCAGTTCATAAACTGAAATTTTCGTCCACAATTTCTAGCATTTTAAACTCAGATACAGTTCTATTTTCTGTTTTTGTTCCGTCTCCTCCTGTGTCCATTCCAACAAGATGATATTGTTCGAACACTCGTCCAATTCGATGGAGTAGAACCGCGGTGCTCGAATTCTGCTGGTTACCGTTGTATCCTGGGAGATAGGCGCTCGAACTAAACCTCTAGGACTATGGTGAAGGGGCAAATTTGTCTTAAGGAAATTGTGTTTACACAAGCCTCGAGTTGAAAATTTATCTGCTATTTATTTAGTTTGCATTTTATTCTTGCAGATTTATTTATTTAATTTGCAACATATTTGACTCATATATTATTTGTTAAATTTATATTAGAAATAGATAAATAAAATAAACTGATTTTTTTAATTCGTTATATTTGTGAAAAATAGATTTCACATATACAATATTTCTATTTGTAAGTGAAAAAATTTGTGTTATTTTAATTAGTGTACGAATAAAAACACTTTATGCAAATTTTGTGCAAATACGGTGAGCTTCGCCTACAAATACAGTGAGCTGTCATATACGGTGAGCTTTCTACAAATACGGTAAGGTGTCTGGTATATACGGTTAATTGAACTGCCAAATATGGTAAGCAATTGTCAAAAACAGTAAGCGTGAATCCGATGTCTAAAACACAAATACTGTATATGAGAGCCCGATTCCACTTATACACTACTAATTAAATTTACCAACACATAAAAATCGGGTCGGGTCCATAATCTTTCTTAGTCATCATCCTCTTACGTCTTCTACTTTTTTCATTCCATTCCTTTTAGAAACACCATTTTATTGTACAGTAATTTCACAAACAATTCCAACATTCTCAAGAAAACGTGGATCACAGAATTCTATTAGGGTGTGTTTGATTGCACACATTTTCCATGAAAAATGGGTTTTTTCCGCCTAATTTCCTACTTTTGTCTTGTTTGATAGACAATTTTTTCCAAGGAAAATATTTTCTTTCTTTTAGTCACGTGATCACATTTTCCTTGAAAACAAGGAAAATATTTTCATTGGGGGAAGGTGGATTTTATTTTCCATGGAATTTAACCTTTCCAAAAATTCTAGGTGACCAACCACGTGAATCTCTCTCTCTCTCTCATCTCTACCCACGTACAAATCACTATCGTCTCTCTCATCGATTCAACAGCACCAGGCAGACGTCTCTCTCATCGATTCAACCAGGAAGATCTTCTCTGCTTCCAGCTCTAACTTTGGGGAAAACCAGGAAGAAGAAATCGAAGACCCTTCGACCCTTCTCTGCTTCCAGCTCTGCCTCCGAGGAAATTACTGCAAAAAGTTGGCAATGAGGTTGTGATTGCATAGATTGAGGTTAGTTTAACAATCAAACCACCATATTTGATTTCTATATGTTTAATTCCTAATTAAACTGAGTACAAAGCAATTCTTTTTTAATCAATCTTGTCGATTCTCTTTGTTTAAAAATTAGGGTTCGTTTTTCCATGGGCTTCTCATTATTTGAAGTTGCAGATTCCAATTTTGTTTTTGTTTTTCTTGATTTTGAGATTCCACGTGATTGGATGTAGAATGGAACACGGATTCCAAAATTTTTCTCATCTGTAATGAAACATGTTATAGTCCTCGTATCCAGTTTTTCTTCTGATAACAAAGCATGGACTCTGAATTCAAAAGGGAAAAGTAAACTGGAAAGCATCCAATTGAATTGAATCTTATGCTGCTTTAATTAACGTGTATCTATCTACTTATTGCAGCTAGCTGGAAAGGATGCTTTAGCTAAAATTCTTGACTTGTTTTGAAATTGTAGGAGCATATATCTGCAATATGCTAATACAATGTGTAAATTATATCATGAAAGTGCCTAAAGCTTTTGGCTCCATTTGAAATATTGGATTGTTATGATCAGCTTTGCTTGTGGGAAGATGTTCTTTTTGTCATGTCTTCTGAATGTTGAGATATTATTTGTACGATGTAGGTCATATAAACATTTGAGTTCTTTGTCGTTACATTTGCTGTTTCCTGTGGAGATTTTACTGCATAGTTTGCTCATAGCTATTTTGTTCTTGTTCATGGGCTCAATTTCTTGTCTGTGCCATGAGATTTGGTTTAGTAAAAACTTTAGTTGATTTACTAACTATAATATGTCTAATGGCTAAAATATCTTAAAAGTTGGTTTAGTGGCCAGTAAGTCGATTAGTGGGCATGGTGTTATCATTGAAATATGATGTTTTACCAAGAAATAGTACAAACATATCGGTGATATATATTCCATTGTCCATATAATCACAATTATCAATTGCTTCATACATAATTTAGTGGTTTTTATTACTTAGGCATTCTTAAATATTTAGTATTTCCTTAATAAAAGATTATAGTTTTTTTTTTCTCATTCATTGTTTCTTGTGCTAAATTGAGATTGTTTCTTTTAGTATTGATAACAAGTGGAGATGTTAAAGACACATTTCTTTTATTAGAATTATTGATAAGTAAAATCTGCATATGAATTCGAGCATATTAAAGAGGTCGCAACATTGATAATTTAAAATTGTGACTTGACTATAAAATTATGACTCTGTTGCATAAATTTGTTGTTTTTCCTCTTAAGCTAACTTCATTTTTTAATGTAACAGATTAATAAGCACCAAGAATTCAGGATACTAGTTGCTTCTATGCTATTTCTATTAATGGTGTCAAAAAATATTTTCTTCATTTCTTTGTACTCTTAAGATGCTTCAAAATTGTATTTTATTTGTAAAATCATATGGAAATTTACCTTGTGAAATTAAGTTTATTTTGTTGATCTCATTATTTTCGTCAAAAATTCAAATTCAACACGCTACGGGCAGACGACTAGTATTATGTAAAAGTAAGTGAGCAATATGTAATCGTTTATTTTTAAGTGAATAAGCATAAGCATTGATGAATGTTGTTGATTAATTAAGTCTCAATTGATTAGCCCCTAAAGCCAACATGATTTTAACTAAAATGGCCATGTCGACTAGCACCACCACCTTCTTCATTTTATCTTTCTACTCAAATGCTTTGGCCACTCCCATTCTACTCCCTCGTCCTTTCTTATTCCGCGGGTAGCTAACCTTTTTTACTTCTAAATTTAATCGTCTCTGTGGAGAGAAACTATCTGAATTATTGGTTGATTTTATGGGTTTGCAGGTCAAAGCCCTTCATTAACATTACCTGCATTGTAGAGAATCTTCTTGCTTGTTGTATTTGGGTAGGTGAAATCGGTGTTATTAGATTTGTCTATTGGGGATTTACTGCAAACACTTTATGGGCTAGTATTATGGTTACTATTTTGGAAACAAAAGATCATAAATTGATATGAAAACAAATGGAGAATTGTTAATTGTTTGATAATTATCAAAAGACATTCATTCTAAGTTGATAGACTAGATTTTAACTTGTTTTTGTTCTTTTATATTGTCCATACCCAACATGCCATCAAAGGATAGGGATCCATTTGTGATTGTTTACAAACAGCAACCACAATCATGAGTTGCTGTCAGAGACGGTGGCAATTTTTCGTCCCCTTTGCTACCTCCTTTATTTAGCCCACATATCTGTAATGCTTTTATGTTATTCTTTCTAAACAAATTTTTATTGAATTTTTATTTACCATGGTAGTTTATAACATGGCTACAACAACGAACCAACGTCGATGCCGACGACAACATTTAGGTTTATTTTGGACGATGGTTATGCAAGCGATTGTGATCTATAATGAACTTAGGCGTCGTGCATGACATCTTCCAAGAGCTCCTCATACAAATTGGAATTTTGAAAGAGAAATAACACTTTCACGAATGTTTGGCACGAGTGATACAATATGTCGTGATCTCCTTAGGATGAAAATAGGTCCATTTCAAAGATTATGTGCTCGTTTGCGAACTTATGGATTGGTCGACAGTAAATACGTTCGAATTGAGGAACATGTCGCAATTTTTTTGAATACAGTCGGGCATGACCAATGTAATCATGCTGGACGTTTTACTTTCTTTCGCTCTGGTCAAACAGTGAGCTTTTACTTTCACAGAGTCTTACACGCTTGTCTTGGACTGTATAGAAATGTTGTGATTAATGCCACTCCTCATAACTCACCATACGAAAAAGAAAATATGTAGCCATGGTACTCCTTTTTTCAGGTTAGGGATTTGTACTTATTTCGTCATATTTCTTAAAACTTCAATATACACATTGATTTTGAAAAGTATTCTTTTTTAAAGAATGCTATAGGAGCAATCGATGGTACGCTGTAGGAGCAATCGATAGTACACATATTGCTGCGTATGTGCCTTTAGAGGAGCAAGGTAAATATCGCAATAGAAAGCAAGTGATTTCCCAAAATGTTTAAGTAGGTTGCACATTTGATATGAAATTTATGTACGTGTTTGTCGGTTGGGAGGGATCAGTACATGATGGTCGATTGTTACGAAGTGTAATATTACGCCAAGGACATAAGCTAACAATTCCTGTTGGTAAGTTGTGTCATTATTTTGAAAACATTTCTTCCACACATAAGTTATAATAATTACCTAATTACTATCTTATGAACAACTCTTTCCTAGGTAAATATTATCTTGTTGACGCTGGCTTCCCATCGTTTCGGATTTTCTTGCACCATACCGTAGGACTCGTTATCATCGTAGAGACATTGAAGATCAACGTCCTGAAAGTAGTAAGGAGTTGTTCAATTTTCAACATTCATCTCTACGTAATGTTATTGAGAGTACAATTGGTTTGCTGAAAAAAAGATTTGGATATTTGAGACATCAACCCTATCACGACATTGACACACAAGTAAAGATAGTCCTTGCCTGTTCTGCCATCCACAACTTCTTAAGGATTGATGACATTGAAGATGTTTGTGAGGAGGACGACTTAGATAGTAGTGATGATGAGGTTAACCCTACGCATGTTGATGTACCTGAAGATGAAACTCCAAATGCTCACATATCTTTCACAAATCAGGAAGTATGGTCTAATAAGAGGAATGCGATTACTGATTTAATGTGGGCTGATTATCTTCCTAATCAGAATGTCGGAATTGATTTTAATTGAAATCTGATTTTTTTTGCTTTATTATTATTATTATTATTATTATTATTATTATTATTATTATTATTATTATTTACTTTTTTATGTAATGGATACAAACTTACTAGACTTTCATATGTAGTAATTGCTTGAATTGAAGACATAAGCTTACGTTTTTTTTTCCATGTCCTATAATAGTTGACATAAGCTTGCTAGGACTTTAAATATTGTAATTGGAATTGATGTTATTGGAGACAAATTGTTGACGTGCAATTTTCTTAAATGTTCTTATTTATTGCTTGACCATAAACAGTTAATCTTGCACTATAGAATTCATGGCAAATATTCGACAAAGCTCTACGGCACCTTTTCGAGTTCCTAGACCAACCCTCCATTCAGATGTGGAGGAAATAAGCTCCACCCAAGCGGATCCTAATTCTAGGAATTGTCAAATACGTTGGAGTAATGCAATGGATGGTTGTATGATAATTGCACTACTACATCAAGTGTTGGCTAGTCACAAAAGAAATGACAATGGCTTTTCATCATATCACGTGTCCAAAGAAATCGAGAGCGTGCACAATGGATGCGGAGTTGTGGTGTTTGATAAGAATGTGTGGGCACGATTGAAAAATCTGAAAAAAGAATATGTTGAAGTTCGTGAGTTGTTAAGTATGAGTGGTTTTGGGTTAGATCCTCACAATGGACGTGTCACAGCCGATGTACTAGCTTGGGAGGAGTTGTTGAAGGTACAAAATTTCATTGACCAACGAAAGTATTATTCCTTAAATATTAGTAATATAATTTATTTTTACTGACTAGCGTAAAATATATTTCACTTTTTTCTTGTAGGGCAAACCAGAATTTGGAAAGTGGAGGACCAAACTTTGTTCTCGTTATGATGATTTGGAGGCTATATTTGGAAATAATTCTGCTACTGGAAATCGTTCTGTAACCAACAATGACATTTTATCTCCCGATCATGGTACGTACTAGATCGTACATAAAAATTTATATAATCCGTATTATATTAAATATTTTAACAAATTTTTATTTTATTATTTTTTTAGATGAAAATGTGCATGAAGTTGATGGTCAAAATGAGGATAAGGATCCAAGCCCCATTCGCACTCCTAAGCGTAATGCCGAAGGAGGAACTAACAAAGTTCGTCGTCAACATACCCAACCTAATGATGAGAGTTTTGTTGCCCTATCAAGCATTGCCGAATCATCTAAAAAAATTGCTAATGCTATGGAGACTCAAGCAACATTAAATACGTTAAACCACATCAATTGGTAGTTGATTCTAGAAAAATTACAAGACATGAGTATAGAAAAGCGTGACATAATGCAAGTAATGAAAATATTTCGGTCGGATGAGAGTCTGGCTAGAGTATTTATGAGTTTGACTGATGAAGAATTCATGCGTGATTTAGTATTTGAGAATCTGGGCCGTGATCCGCCTCCACTATTTTAAGATGACTTGCTTGGATAATTCGACAAGCATATGTGAAAGTATAACATCTATGTTGATTTTATTTGCTATTTTCTTATGATAGAGATTTTTCGGGTTTTTTCATTTTCTTATGATAGAGATTTTTCGGTTTTATGTAATACATTGGACGAAATTTCATCATTATTTATTGAATTAATTATCTGATTATTATTTTTGATTGCAAAGAAGAATATGTAACGTGGTAGAAATCTGAATTGGTAGGGATAATTATTTCATCTCGACAATGTTTATGCATCTTTCGTACCAAATCTTGGCATCTTTTTATTCACAAATTGACTGCTGTATTAATTAGGATTGATTAGGATTTGGTAGAATTTATGTCTATAATTTGTTTAAGATTTGGATCATTCGTTGACAAATTTTCATGGAAAAAACCACTATTTTCCATGGAAGTGACAATTTCCATGGAAAATAGTGGTTGTCAAACAGATAAAGTTGGAAAAAATGACTATTTCCATGGAAAATAATGACTATCAAACACCAAAAGCTGGAAAATTGCAACATTTTCTAAATTGAAATTTAAGTCAATCAAACACCTGTAATTAACATTTTCCATGTAAATAATTTCCAAGCAATTGAATTATCTGGAAAATATTTTATTTTCATGCAATTTTCCTACTTGCAATCAAATGCACCTTTAGTTCATAACCTTTTTTATGGAAAAAATGGAGGGGGGGGGGGGCACATAAGTTTTCTGGTTCAACCGTGTGTACTTTAAATTTATCTGAGGCCTCATCTTTTAAACTTAAAAAGATAAACGTTGCAGAATCTATAATTATAGTCGATAAAAGTAATATATAATATCTCTTCCCACCTCTAGTAGGTGTGCAATGTGTTAATTGTAAATTGGAAATGTGGTCCTATCCGTCAAAGATATTAAATTTTGTTATCCAACAATTTTATCTATTGTGAGGTTACAGATTTGGTGGTTCAATTTTGTTGGTCACCCAACTTTAAGTAAAATTTCAACTGAGTAGCCCAATTTTAAAAGTCTCAGTCAAGATGGCAAACTTCTTGATTACTTCAATTCATGTCACTCTATTAGTTGGCATCACTAAAATTAGCTTAGCGCAGCTTGCTCGTGTGAATGTTAAAACCTGATTGTTTGTCGACATGGATGAAGTTGCTCGAATTTTCCACGGAGGTGCTATGCGGCATTGAGTTTTCTTTTAACGTCTAGAGTGACATTAATTGAAATAATTATGAAGTTCGGTAACTTAATTGAGATTTTCTAAAACTGGGCGATGTCCCGTAAAATTTACCCTACTTTGGTGGATAAATTAATGGAAGGATTTAGACACATCCCCTTGTTAATTATCCGTTAATCATGCAAACACAAACGAGGAGGACCATCTATGCATATGAAATTGCATGGATGGCAAGAATTTTAGAGGAAAAAACAGCTCCACAGTTTATGGATTAATCTTTCGTTACCTGTATATAATCTCAATCCTCTTGGAAGAAAAAATAAGCCAAAAAAAGGAGAATAAGCCAGTACTGTAGGGGTACGTAATTTTATATATATATTGTTATGCTAATGTAGCTGCGTAAGAAACGTTGAGCAAAACAAAACAAAACAAAGAAACAGGATCTAAAGGTCTCTCCGAAGATAAATCGAAAAAAGTATTCGATTCACTGTGAATAAGCCTTTGTATCTTTAAAAGTTTATGAAAAGATTTTGTTATCAGAAAGCAAGTTTGTAGTTTGACATTAAGATGGCAGGAGGAGGTTTTGTTTCTTCTGGTCAAGTCGGAAACTACGAAGGCCGTGTAACCGGCTTCGTGATCATTACGTGCTTGGTCGCTGCTACCGGTGGCCTCATTTTCGGCTATGACATTGGGATCTCGGGGGGTGTTACGTCGATGGATGAATTCCTCGAAAAGTTCTTTCCCCAAGTGTACAAGAAGATGAAAAATGATTCTGGCAATGTTAATCAGTATTGTAAATTCGAAAATCACTTGCTAACGCTATTCACTTCGTCACTTTACCTCGCGGCACTTGTCGCTTCCTTTTTTGCTTCTGCAACGACAAGTGCTTTAGGCCGAAAGGTCTCCATGACCATTGGAGGTGTAATCTTTCTTATTGGCGCTGTACTAAATGGTGCTGCTCAAAATGTCCAAATGCTTATCGTTGGCCGTATATTGCTGGGTATAGGCATTGGCTATGCAAACCAGGTGCGTACGATGTTTATTTTTCCATCGTTAATTAGTTAGCCTCTACTTCAAGAATTTTTTTTTTTTTTTTTTTGGGGAAAGAATGAGTTTTTAAATAGTAAATTAATTGATTAATTTGATTTCTCAAATATATAATGCAGTCTGTTCCCGTGTACTTATCGGAGATGGCACCACCGAAACTAAGAGGGGCGCTCAACATCGGTTTCCAAATGGCAACGACCATTGGCATTTTTGGTGCGAACCTTGTAAACTATGGCACAGCAAAAATGCAGCATAATGGGTGGAGAGTTTCCTTGGGTCTGGCCGGTGTACCAGCCGTAATTATGACAGTTGGATCAATCTTCTTACCAGACACTCCCAATTCCCTGATTGAGAGAGGCAAAAAGGAGAAGGCTAGAGAAATGTTGCAGAAAATCCGCGGCACGCCCAATGTAGACGAAGAGTACAGCGATCTGTTGGAGGCAAGTGAAGCTGCAAAGGAAGTCGAGCATCCATGGAGAAATATCATGGAACGAAAGTACCGGCCTCAGCTCGTCATTACCTGCCTCATCCCATTATTCCAACAATTCACAGGAATAAATGTTATCATGTTTTATGCCCCAGTTCTTTTCAAAACTCTAGGATTTGGCGACGACGCTTCTCTAATGTCAGCAGTCATCTCAGGCCTCGTCAATGTATTTGCAACGACGGTCTCAATCTTCAGCGTAGACAGGTTTGGAAGGAGAGCCTTGTTCCTAGAAGGTGGACTTCAGATGCTTGCTGCCCAGGTATGTGCCTACATATTGTGTTTATAAAGAGAATTTTGATTATTAAGTCTTTAATCAATGTGCTTCTGTACATGTACACACATATAGATTGGCGTTGGAGTCTTGATTGGTTTGGTTTTTGGAGTATCGGGAGAGGGAAGCTTTAGCAAAGGCCTCGGAAATCTTGCGCTGATTTTGATATGTGTCTACGTAGCTGCATTCGCTTGGTCTTGGGGACCATTGGGTTGGTTAGTACCAAGTGAAATATTTCCGTTGGAAATTAGATCAGCCGGGCAGTCCATCAACGTCTCAATTAACATGTTTTTCACATTCATCATCGGCCAGCTTTTCCTCTCCATGCTTTGCAGCATGAAATTTGGGCTCTTCTTCTTCTTCGGGGGATGGGTCTTGATAATGACAACTTTCGTCTACTTTTTCGTGCCTGAGACGAAGAATGTCCCCATTGAGGAAATGAACAGAGTATGGAAGAATCACTGGTTCTGGGGACAGTACATTCCAGATGATGCAGTTGGTCTTGCCAATCATCATCACAAACTCGACGTTTAGGCACATAATTTTGTCTCACAGTGTCAAGTAAGTTAACTAATAAGAGGATCCAAAGATGCCGGATTTTTCTTTAACTTGATCAAGAAGAGTTCATTAAACAATAAAGGAACTGAAATAAGATTTGTGTATACCTTTTTGCTTCCTTTCTTTGTACGCCTTGCTCAATTTCGATTACTAGAATGCATAAATAGTGCACACATTTTTCCTAGCATGTCCTTACAAATTATCCTATCCTATTTATATATATGTTTCATACTTAACGTTGGCCTCATAATTCATGACAAGCAGAAAAACTAATGGATTGTGCTACATGTACAAACACGTTTGTACTAAAAGTTTTACCCACTCGCACAATAGAATGGTAGGGACCGCATGATCGAATTTTTTAATGGAAGAGAGACCCGCATACATGTGAGAGTGAGTAAACCATTTTATCAACCAAATTTTGTACAAATAGTTTTATCCAAAACTAGTTAGCCCTGTTTCTCTCCATCTTTTTCAAAATTTTTTTATCAAACTCATTTTCAATCATATACTTACACAATAAAATATCTTGCACGTGCTATACATTCTCCAAAAAAATTTTATTTCAAAAATCATTTTCCCCCAAAAACTCTTTAAAAAAGAGAGACAAACATAAGCTTAATAAAGAGCAGTTGTATGATTGGTTGCAAATAAAGACAACAAATAAAACATGATACGATATCACATGACATGACAAAACATAATATACCATAACAGAATATATATACATGTCATTTTTGGAAAATGTGGAATACGAAAACCCTATAAAAATATGGTATATTCCGCATAGGAATATTAAACACAACGTAAAAGAAGAATAAGCCTAAAACGTATTAATTCTAAGAATACCCAAAGATAATAAGTTAAGAAAACTTTCGGTACATGAAATTTTATTCAAAGACAATAGATCCAATTCCTCGGCCTTCTTTAATCATTGTTGTGACGGCCCTTATTAGTAAGTGTAAGAAGAAACTAAAGGAATCAATGAGTTGTGGGAATGAATAATTTGTAACGACCTTCATCAAGCCGTTACTCCTTTTTGTTTTGAACTCCATCAGGGACTCGCTTCACTTAATTAGTGTGTGTATATATATATATATATTAGCAAAATGTCTAGGATCTCCACAAATATAACATTTACCGTCGTTTTCGATTTTTGGCTTTCTAATATATTTATTATAATTAGGTCTTTTATTTTTATAGTGTGTCCTACTTGGTCTAATATTATACTTTTTTTTATTTTATCTTGATATCGTCTTCTATTTCTTTTATCTTTTTTATGTATTTTTTTCTTTATTCTTTTATAATAATAGGTTTGTGGTGTATATAATTTTGAACAAAAAGAATAATTTAATTTCTTTATTTTCTTTCTAGCTACTTTTTCTCAACTTAATTGTGAGCTAGATTTTAAAAGTAGTGAACGTTTTTAATGTGTTTATAGTGTTGTTTTGTAAAAGTTGTCAGATGGTGCAAATCAAGGAAAGAAATGATATAACAAAACTATTGACATGGATCAAGAAAAAAAGATGAACGAAAGGGGCAAAAGAGTTAAACCACAATGTAAAGAAAGGACAAGTGGCAGCCTGACGCCACTAGGACAGAGGTATTGTGCCGCGGCGCTATACCAGAGAGTAGACAAAAGAGTGGCGTTGCGGCGCTACACACCGCGGCTCTATACTCCATTGGGGAATTTGAAGTAGTGTGTGGCACCGCCTGTTAACGTTTAGGGTAAGTTTTTTGGCCCATTTTAAGCTCATAAGAAACCCTCTTTTCTATTCAAATGATGGAAAGAGTATAAATATAAGCTATTGGTACTTTTATGTGGATTCTACATATTGAGAGATAGAGAATACAACTAGAGATTGAAAAGCGCAATTCAATGGAAAAACATTAGGAAATTCAAGTTTTAAAGCATTGATTGAAAGAGGAAGAAGATATTGATGTAAGATTGATATCTTTTTCTACATCTTTATTCAAAATCCAGTGATGTATTCAATAACCTCTTATTTTTCTTTTTTAATTATGAGTAGCTAAATGTCATATTAGGGTGTACAATATAATCTACTTGGGACCATTTATTTCTTTAATTCAAGATTTTTGTTATTTTATCATACATGATTTTTATGAGATTAATGCATTAAATTACTTGATTATCAATTTAATGATTTTGTGAATCTTTTATTGAGAGGTGAGTTTGAGATTTAAACCATATAATAAAATTCGGTAAATTACTATAACTTGTAGATATACACATACTGATTATTGCGATCATATATGAATTCTTAGAACTGGTATTTCGTTTAATTAAATTTGATTCGCATAAAGATATTGAATTGAATTAGTTAAATATGTTCAATGAAAACTTGAGAAGAGTAAGTTAAATACAATAGAAAAATTCGATCGAATGCTACATTAGATTTTTGAATCTTGATTTAAGATTTAAAGTTGATCGATTCGTGAAATTGTTTTGCTTTAATATCCATTCATTATTTGAATTTCCAATCAATCTTTGTGTGCATTTTAATTAACTTCAAGTGTTTAAACTAAAAATTCACAACATATAGTTATTTGTTTGCTTTCATCAAACATGAGTTAAAAAAATCAGATTAAGTCCAAAAATATAGTCCTCGTAGAAAAGATAATCCGGACTCAAAGGTTCACTATATTATTTGCTATGATATCATACACTTATGAAAGAGAAAACGCAACAATATTTATAATTGTCTCCCCTTTGTGGATAGATTAAAGATGATACATAGTTAACTTGTTAATTAATTAATTATTGTTTTTGTTTAATTATTATTTTTTATTATTCTTCAACTTCATTTTGATGGTTGATAATTATTAGAAAGTATTTGTGATTAAGATGTCAATTAGTCAATTGACTCTTAACAGGCAGTTGATAACACTTGTTTAAGAGTCGACCGATTAATTGATCATCTCTTAATCATCGATCTTTAATTGATAACAAAAGATATGCTATTAGAACGTATTTGTGATTAAGTTGCCAATTAGTTGATTGACTCTTAACAGGCAGATGATAACACTTGTTAAGAATCGATCGATTAAGTGATCGTCTATTAATCATCGATCTTTAATTGATAACAAAAGGTACGCTATTAGACGGTCAACTAACCGATCACCTCTTAACATTTGATTGATAATCGAGTGTTAACGTTTGAGTAGGCATTTAGTAGGTCCCATTTTATTATCGGCTCTTTTTAGTTCCATTAAATAAAAAAAATTAAAATTCAGTTCAAAATGAACACTTAATTTTAAGCACAATTTATGGGATTCATTATTTTTCAAACGAATATTTTATCGACTTTTATTAAAATTTTCTAACAATTTAAGAATGTGTTTGATTACAAGCATGAAAATTATATGGAAAAAAATAAATTCTAGGTAATTCAATTATCTAGAATTTATTTGCATGAAAATTGTCAATTAAATGTGTTTGATTGATTTAATTTTCAATTTAAAAAATATTATACTTGTTCTTTTTTATTGTGGGTAAATGAGATGGTGTGGATACATAAAAGATAGTGAATTCCCTGAAAAATAAAATCATGTCCCCAAAGAAAATATTTTTCTTGATTTTGAAAAAAATATGGTCACGTGACTAAAAGTATGAAAATATTTTCTATGTAAAAAATGGCGATCAAAAAAAATAAAAGTAGGGACTTGGGTAAAAAAACACATTTTCTAGGAAAAATATTGACAATCAAACGCACCATAATGGCATGTTTGATAGGCTTGTTTTTCCATAGAAAATGGAAAAGAAATTTCATTTCCATCCAAAAAAATGTATGTTTGATGGCAAAGAATTTTTCATTGAATAGGTTTTCCAATTACTCCTCCACATTTTCTTGATTTTTAATGAATTCAATTTCCTTTGGTTTTGGTGGGAATTGGGTTTTCCAGCTTTTTTATTATTTTTTTTTTTTTATTTTTTGATAATGAAAACAATTCTATCTACAATTGTAACAAGTTATATTTCTTTAATTGATAATTTTCATAGAAACAAAGTCAAACGAATATCAAAAGATTCAAAATTTCAACATCTTTCAGATGAAAAATTATACTAATTAAATGCATTTAATTGACAATTCCCAATAAACAAGTTCTAGACAATTCAATATCCTAAAATTTGTTTTCTTTTCACTAAAATTTCATTCTTACAATCAAACGGATCCTTAAGGGCAATTTGATTGCAAGCATGTAATTTATATGAAAAGAAAATAAATTCTAAGGGCTTGTTTGAGCCACATTATTTTTAAAAAAATATATTTTTCAACAGTGATTTGATATCATTTCAATCACACATTTTTCAATAAAATAATATTACTTGCAAATCTAAAAATTTTCCTTATTTTTTAACCACGTGTTTTTTATTGATTTGATATGAATAATGCATTTTTTCCCTAGAATGTGACTCAAACAAGGGCTAAGTAATTGAATTGCCTAAAAATTATTTGCATAAAAATTATCAATTAAATATATATGATTGATTTGATTTTCAACCTAGAAATGTTATACTTATCTATTTTTTATTCGTAGATAGATGAGAGAGAAATGAGATAAATAAGAAAGAAAGGGAGAATGAGTTACCTGAAAAATAAAAATGCACTCTTACTAAAGGAAATATTTTCCTTGTTTTCAAGAAAAATAGGAAAAATTGCTGCTGATGTCCCAAACTTTTCAAACAGTGGCAGACTTTTCCCTAACCTTTCAATCGTTGCAACCGTCACCCAAACCTTTCAAATCGTTGCAATCGAAGCCCCAACGGACGGTTTCCATCTAATTTGGCGTTAGTTGACAAAAAAAATTCATTTTGACCACCTTCTAATCAATTTTAAAAAGGTAAACTAGTAATTTAATATTTTTCCCATAAAATAATAGAAAATAAAAATAAAAAAATAAATTAAATTAAATTAAAAAAAGGAACTATCTTCTTCTTCTTTTTCACCCACACCCCTGCCCCCAGCCCACCCTATCCGCAAAAGCCAGAAATCACGAAAATACATCCCATCTTTCTCCATCTTCTCAGTGAAAGCCAGCATCGCTCTTGATTAGAAGGTGGGTGCCTAAGATTTGAGTTGCCTTTTGGAGAAGTGTAATTGCAGACATGTGTGTCAAAGATTTTGCTTGCTGGTTTTAATTTTCAAAATATAGAAAAATTGGGGAATCTGTCATTAATGTGCTCTCACTACTAGCTGCCTCTTCCTTTAGTCCTTGGCTTGGTGGCAACGCTGATAATGAGATTAGAATTGACAGATGAAATATCAATGGGATTGAGCTGAGAATTCGCCATATCCAACCAAAGTGATAATCTTAGCTTCCTAGTGGATAAGCTACCATTGTCTAGCCTAAATCCTCCATCACTAAGGTGAGTAATTCCACTAGAATCAGAAAGAGGAGAAGATGGAGAAAGAGGGGAGGTTTTTATGGTGATTTCTGGTTTTTTTGGGGCGGGGTGAAGAAGAATATAGTTTTTTTCTTAATTTAATTTAATTTTTTTTTATTTTTTTTGTTTTTGTTTTCGATTTACATTTTCTATTATTTTATGGGAAAAATATTAAAGTACTATTTTGCCCTTTTAAAATTGATTAGAAGGTGGTTAAAATTAATTTTTTTGGTCAACTAACACCAAATTGGATGGAAACTGTTCGTTGGGGGCATCGATTGCTACAATTTGAAAGGTTTGGGGTGACGGTTGCAACGATTGAAAGGTTAGGAAAAAGTCTGTCACTATTTGAAAGATTTGGGACCTCAACTGCAATTTTCCCTAAAAAATGATAAAGTAGGTAAATATTTTTCATAAAAAAAATATACAACATAAAAGTAACAATTTGATTGAAAATAAAAAAAAATGATATTTTCATTAAAAAAATTATTGACAATCACGAATTAATTATTCTAGTGACACTAAAGTTAGATCCATCTCTTTAATTGATCACTCAAGTTTAAAGTGTGGATGAAACACGTCATCTAATTTTTAATTAAGAGTCCTTTTGAGAGTGATTTTTCCCTCGAAAAAATTGATTTTTTTTATCGTTATTTCACTATTTTAACCATTATATTTAATTTTTTCTCTCACAAATGAACCTTACTTTTTTTTCTAACGATAACAAAATCAATTCTCAAAATTAATCAACCAATAAAACTTGCGCTCAATCATCCCCAAATCAAATATTTCAAATAAAACCAACATGCCATTCAAATTATGCCCCATTTCCATCTCTCTCTCTCTCTCTCTTTCGCATTGAATATCCGCTCCTATTTGATAAGCAGCACTGAATAATTTTGATTAGATTCTGAGGATTTTGAAATGGATAACACAAATTCGAAAGTTAACACTAATAATACTTGCGAACAAGAAGATCTTACACTCAACCCGAGAACGGAGATTAATGATAACATCGGTAATACTTCGTCAAACGACGTCTTAGTCAATAGTAATGACGATGCTGAGAACAAACGGCGTCAGAGAACTCCGTTTACGAACCTCAGTCAGGTCGATGCCGATCTTGCCCTTGCCCGCACCCTCCAAGAACAGGTTTTTCCTTTTTGCTATGGTTTTTCCTGAATTCTTGATCAGGGTTTTTTGTTATTGTAAACAAAATAGGGTTTTTATAGGTACCAAAAATATTTTAAGAACAGAAGGATTAAAAAGGAGACTTTTCGAATAAGCGTTGGTAATTGTTGTTTTTGGTACCAAAACGTGACACTCACAAAACGAAAGCTTCTCCATATTGTAGATTTTTTACTATTTTTGCTTCTTTTTTGTGTTTTCTCTAGCTATGTGATTTCTGTAACTATCTGATTTCTAATCATAAATGGAGCAAGATTTTCTAAATTAGTTGCATTGAGATAGAATTAGGATCTATTTATTTATTTATTTTTAATTTTTAATTTTTAATTTTTAATTTTTAATTTTTAATTTTTAATTTTTTTTTATCTTTTTATTATTTTTTTTAAGTTCGCTTAAATTTATGATTATATACTGTTAGATGCATTGTTTCGGTTCAATATTACCTTAAGATGAATGAAATGCACTTGACTTGGTATACTTGCTGGTAGCTCCTTTCATCATTTCACGAGAAAAGGACTTTATGTGTCTGTATTCTGAGCCATCATAACTATTATTACAAGTTGTAACATGTATAAAGTATTTTATTGTTTTTATTGGTATGTATGTCTGAACGATAAAAGTACCTACTTCGGGAATAAGCATTAGTAGTTGTATTGGTACCAAAACGTGACCCACTAATCAAAAGCTTCTTCAAGGTGTTGTGAGTTTTTGCAGCTTGACTTGATTTAATCAGGAACTATTGCAAGTAATTTGTTTAAATACACGATTCTATGCTGTTAGATGCTCCGCTTCCATTCAATATTACCGTAATTTGAATGGAATGCACATGGTTTTGTATGCAAAACTCCTATAATTACTGGAAAATTTCTTTACATATCAGTATTTTGATTCATTATAAATTGTTATTCAATAAATTTTCAATCAGTGTCTTTTTTTTTTTTTTTAAATAAAAGTTGATGAAATGTGGTTGAAAAGTTGAAAAAAGTTGGGTTGCATTATGTGTAGTTGAAAATGAGTTTGAGAAAAAATGAGTTTTAGAAAAATAAACAGGGGCTAAATGTCTTTGTTTTCCGTGATATAGGAAAGGGCATACATGATGCTGAGAATGCATGGTGGCAGTGATTATGGAAGTTGGGAAGCTGGGAGTTATGGTCATGATGAACACGACAATGACGATGATGATGATGAGGAGGATGAGGATGAGGATGAGGATGACGATGCTGACAACTTTGATGATGCCAGTGAAGAGGATTATGATGGTACCGATCTGGAGATAGATGATAATGCAGAAGATGCATTTGATGTGCATGCTCATGCTGAAGGAGGTGAGGATGAGAACCAAGCTGTTTCGGCCTTTTCAAGTGACGAGGCCTATGCTAGGGCCTTACAAGATGCTGAAGAAAGGGAAATGGCAGCTAGGTTGTCAGCTCTAGCTGGAATTAATGAAAGTGAGTTTCTAAACTGACCACTTTGTCCTAGTTCTTGTTTCGTTAGTTTTCCACTAATTGATCTGCGAGAACCATGTGATGATTGACAAAGCTCTAATGATTGTATAGTGATTGTTGGGGAAGATGAGGATGAAGAGGAGGATCATGGTGATAATTCTCAGGTCTGATTTCATTGAACTCTAGATATAAATTTTCAACTTTTCTAGGTATGGCCATAATTGGAGATTCTAAATCTTTTTCGAATGAAAAAAATGGTTTCCATTGGTTAGACAGTAGTTGAAAACTTGAATGGCTGTAGAAAGCTTGGAATAGTGTATTGCTCTCAGTTCACCCAACTGATCAATATATAATCTTCGATCTTGAAGTCACTAATGGTTGGTTTAAATTCTTTTCACCACATTTTATGCCCCGTTTTTACTTAGAACCATAATCTATTGCCTTTGTATAAAATAGCTAAAAGGTACTAACACAGAAACACAAACTAAATTTATAGTTGTCTTGTTGAAGAAACTGGAAAGGAAATACAAGGTAGACGAGCATTCGAGAGGCTCATCTCTCACCCAATTTGACACCCTAATTCACCATGAATGAATTGTACACCCTGCCCATCCTTTTGTTCTTTGGCAGGCTACCCTTATTTTTGGAAATGCCAATTCTGCCCTCCCCTAACTACGAATAGATGAAGTAATCTGCTTGGGGGCGCCTGTCAGTATCCCACTCTCGAAATTCACCGTAGCCTTAAGGTGAAATTTCGGACCAATTATAGATTCCAAATTGTGTACAGCCGGACAAATTATTTTTGCAAAAAATCATGATTTAGTTGTAGCGATAAGGGAGTCTTTCAGTCCAAATAAGTGGCTGGACTTACAAAAGCAACCTACTGTCATTAGTATAGTGTAAAAGAAAACTCCATAGCCAGTTGCACCCACTCACGGGTTTTCCATAGGTTGAACCCTAACAACCGAAATAAAATTCTGGATAACCCCCCCATAGTCAATTAACTCCATTATGGCACATTCGCCAATCTCCCTTGGGAGCTTCATTATCCTTGTTTTTGTGTCCGACCACAAATCGCCAGTCCTTTTTCAGACTTTTTAAGGTGTAGTTCCTCCAAATTATTTTTACCACCAGCACTGGAAACACTTTATTTTTGCAAATATGGCTCACAATTTCCTTCATTACACTGAAAACAAATCACAATTTCCATCTTCTATTGGAGTTCTGAATTAGTGAGATTCTTGAAGGTAGAAGGATTTGGCCAATCTAAAACTTTGGTGGCTACTTGTGCAAATATTTGACTGAAAGAATTGAGATTGGATTGTTTACCGTGAGTGGGTTGTTTTCTCTTGCTGGGCCTTTTTCTCCATGAGTCTGTTTAATTGATTTTTTTGAAATCTCCTCGTGATGGCCGATCGCTGAATGGATTTTAGCCCACAGATCTCAGCCCTAATGTCCAAGCTTATTGGCGATTCCAGTTTTCCGCTGCAATTGCTCGTTGATGTTGCCTTCTCCTCTGGTGACATGCAAAATCCATTGAGCTACTAATCTTTCAGTTCTTCCCAGCTTCATATGGGTCGGTGACAATCCACCCAAGCTGAGCTAGGGCCTCTGTGTTGGAGCTGATCTCTGCTGCCTCCAATTACTCTTGTTCAAGGATGAAATTCAGCACAAAATATTGCTCTGCCATGAAGACCTACTCATCAGGATTTTCTCCACGGAATTGAGGAATTTCTGGTGCCTCTTTTTTCCTTGTGATTTGGAGATTGGAGTAGAATTCCAGTATTTGTTGCCCTCTCTCCTTTGCTGCCATTTTCCCATTCATCCACTGTAGCTTCTGGATTAAGCAGTCCAATACCATGCCCATATTGTCCTCCATTTTTTTGGCCACTCTAGGTTTTTGCCTAGAACAATACTCTGATACCAAATAATAGATACCAACACAGGACGAACATAAACTAAGCCCATTTGGTGTAGCTAAAATTAGATTTTAGTAGATTTTGATAAAAGTTGATGAAATGTGTGGTTGAAAAGTTTGTACCATGAAATATATGGTTGAAATTAATTGTTGACTTTAACTTGGATTTTAATCCAATACACCAAACAGGGGCTAATAGTGTAATCGTCTTATTGGAGAAACTGGAATGGAAATACAAGGTTGATGAGCATTCAAGATGCTCATCTCTCTTCCAATTTTTGAATGCCCATACTACCCTCTCCTAACTACGGATAGATGAAGTAATCTGCTTGGGGGCCTATCATATATATACATCAAGAGAACAAGGATCTCTCTTAATATAGAAGAAAAACAAGTTCAGAAATAAAATTTAAACATAACATTCTTTCAACCAAGAACAGCTAAGGCAAATGAAAATGCTTAAACTCCTTAGATTTAGGATCCCGTATAGAAGATAAAAAACTTTGCTCTCTCATGAATTTCCAAAGAATTGTTCCTTTTCTTCAAAACTTATGGAGTTATTATATGTCCAACTTACCCAAAAAATAGTTAAAACCGTACATTTTCATGTTACATACCCAACTTTCATGAAACAAAACATGTTACATTTTTCAATCAACATCTAGCTTCACTTTTGGGGGACACACCCCATCCCTCCCCAAAAAAAAAAGGGAATTTCTTTATAGTCTGCCATCTTTTCTTTGTTTTCAGCTAGTACCCCTCTTCTAATTAACCGTCTTCTAACGTTAAGTTACTATGGAAAAAGTAGAGACATTGTTATACTTACCATCTTCCCAAGATAAACAAATAACAGTCAGAATCGTAAATTAAGTTTCGTGGACCTAATATAATGGCGAACGTGAAAATTATCAAATCAACCAAGATTCTTGAACTGACTTAATAGCAACAATTGGTAAAATCACAATAACTATTCACATATGCCTAGTTTTACCTGCATTATAATAAATATGACGTAAATGACTTCTCATGCAAATGCCGCTAGAATGAATTACTATTTGGGTTCAGGTGGACCACATGGATTGCCAAACCTATTCCCAACACGAAAGAGCTCCAAATATTTTCCTTAACTCCCTATGAATATACCATAAAGTCCTAATAACTGCAAGAATGGTTATGATTTGACAGATTGGTTAGATGAAGGTTTATATGTTAATGTGAAAATTATTTTTTATCTCCTAGTTATTCAACCCCTTCTCTTTCTTTTAGTTATCTCTTCTAATATTGATTAGGAATAATTGGATTGAGCCTCCCCTCTTGGCTTTATAATTGACCATGCAACTTTACAAGGAGGTTTTTTGGTACAACTGATTGCAAATTGTTTCTTCAATTTTTGCGTGGCAAGTTAAGGCTTCCATATTACATGTGTTGGGGATTCTTGTTTATGCTTTAACCATGAAACAAGTAAGTTTGTATGATCAGTTTGTCAATTGAATTGTATGCCCACATGTAGTCCTGTACTCTGTTCCAGTACATCTTACACTATATCGTTGATATTCACTTAATAATTTGATTTTAGAATTTGTTGGTAGAATTCTGAAGCATCTCTTACTAAATCTTTTTAGGAGGCATGGGAGGAGGTTGATCCAGATGAACTATCATATGAGGTAAATTTTTCAGTGGCATCATGGCTACTTTTGTTCGGGCATATCTTACATTGAGTTCGTTGGTTGACTTGCATTGCAGGAATTGCTTGCCCTGGGTGAAGTTGTCGGAACAGAGAGCAGGGGTCTTACTGCTGATACAATTGCTTCTCTGCCTTCAGTTAATTATAAATCACAAAGCATTCAGGACGGAAGCAGTGATTCGTTAGTACACATTGGCTAGTTTTTAATTATATATACTATTTCATTTATTTTTTATTTAACTTCCCACCCCTATGTGGATGGCAAATTGCTGATATCATTTTACCCTTTGGCCTCAGCTGTATTATATGTAGGTTGGATTATGAGGATGGTGACACCTTGACTCTGCTTTCCTGCAAACATTCTTACCATCCTGAATGCATAAATAATTGGTTAAGAATAAACAAGGTATGTTCTGTGCTCTTTAATTCTAGGATTCAAAAGCACAGAAGCACATGATTTACTCTGGGGATTTACAATTTTGCTTCTTGCGAACTCAGTTAGAACAATAAAACATGATGAAAAAAGAGGAATTTAAGGAAAGAGCCTAATTTTTGTTTTGCCTAGAGTGATTTAATATTCTATGACTGTTATTTTGCTCTTGAGATATTTTTCAACTCCGGATGATGTATTTTTCATGGTCAATGAATCCATGTTGCTTTCTTAACATTTACTGCAAATGGATGTGTATGTTCACATTGTATACTGTTCTAGTATTTTAGTCTCGCCACACTTGATTTGCCTTTGCATTTGGCTTGTGCACCTGTTGTGATTACCTGAGGTAGTCACACCCATCTTTGTTAAAATAAATAAAACTCCTAAATGTCATAGTAGCAAATACCAATTTTATAAAATTAAACTGACGTGTATTTAAATTAGTTCAATTTATTATTGCTATTGAAAGGTTGATTTAATCGAAGTCTCAATTGACTCACTAAACTTGAATTTATTTCAACTTGGTCACTGAACTTACTTGTAGCTTTAATATCACCACTTGCTAACATTCCACTCTCAAATTGATGGAAATTGCTTATTTGGCGGCCAGACCACAATGAATCTCTATGCAAACGTTTCATGGCATGCCAACTCAACGCTAGGCCACGTTTGAAAGTATCAAAATGAAAAAAATATTCCTTGTAACCTTTCGTTTCGACACTTTATCGAGTGGCCTAGTCATGATACCAAGCGATTATGTGGAAGATACGTTGTGGTCTTAGCTGAATACCAACCAATATCCATTAGTTGTGGGGGTGGGGATGGAGTGAATATGATGGAGCCATGATATTTCAAACTGAAGTTCATTGACAG
>NC_036244.1:20872050-20890693 GCF_002742605.1 Olea europaea var. sylvestris | reverse complement strand
CTGCAGAAGAAATTAACCCCCTGTTAAATCATTTTGTTCTTGTACACGATAGAAATGATGGATGCTTAAATTCTGTTTCGGTGCAGGTTTGTCCAGTATGCAGTGCTGAAGTCGTCTCTCCTTCGGAAAACAGCTAGCAGATTTCACGGCTGGCCTATTAAGAAGCTGCAGATAAATCTGCTTGAGATGGGCAGATAATGGGTTGCATCTAATATTTGATGGCATGAAAGACTGTATTATCAGAAATTTTTTTTACTACCTAAATATTGTTGTCCACATTGTATTTTAATTTTCTTCTATATATCTATTCTTATTTCTATACAGTAATTATTAAATTTGCCCTTGCATTGAAAGGCCTAATTATTTACTTTCAAGATATCATTGAAGTGTTTTGACTAAAGACACAGTATCGAAAAAGAATTCGTCTTGGTTTGGCTAAATCAATTTTTGCAGTTGAACCAAGTAGGGGCTATGTCACTGACACAAATTAAGCTCTTGTTTGTCATATATTAACAAATTAAATTGTTTTGCTACAGTAATATTTTTCAAGACATATTCATACAATAAAATGTTCTCCACATAAATTAATAAAGTTTTTTTAAATTTTAGCCACATTCTCCGAGAAATACTATTCAAAATTTTATAATTTTTTCCATATTGGGAGAAGCAAGCTCAATTTTTTGTTCTCCTTCGTGGGTAAAGATGAAACTTGTTGCTGTAGTCGTGGGTAAAGATGCTTTGTTGATTACCCAACTTTCAAAACTTGTTGCTTTAGTCGTGGGTAAAGATGCTTTGTCGATGACCCAACTTTCAAAACTTGTTGCTTTAGTCGTCGGACCTTATTTTTTCATAGATGATCAATGAATTTACGAAGTTATTAAGTCGTTTTAGTTGATGTAATGTATTTGGTGATGTTTCTTGCGCAGGATATTGTGGCACAATGATGACAGGGTCATGGATCAAAAAAATTGGTGTTGAGTGAATAAGTTGATCTTTTGAAGATGGAAAAAAAAAAAATTATTTGAACCTTGAATACAAATGGGCCAATGTACTATTAATCGAGTTAAATAACAAAATATCATTGAAGTATGCACGAAATTTCAAATATAATTACTGAAAATATTTTTTTTGATATCTTATTGGTCACTCAAGTTGCTAACAATTTCATTTTTGATCATTTGGTTACTAAAAATCTGATATGACATCCATTTAAGGCCCCCAAGATGTACTGTTTGGATTTCTTGGATAAAATGTGTGTGAATTTCCTTTCAGTCGATTTCACCTAAGTCGTTACATTTATAATGAATTAGGGTTGGATAAATGATAATTCACCATTATAAATAAAACGTCCCTCCTAAGATCCAAGGACCCATCAAATTGCTTGAGATATTATACATTTGTGACCATTGTTCTGAGCACCATGGTTTCAACTTTCGAGCACTTTCAAGTAGAAACTTTGGCGTAGAAGGGGCATTTCAGTAGCAAATGCGATAACTTTAAATAGCTATGGACAATAAAGCAATCCCATCTATGATTCTTCGAATACTCAGATTAGCAGCAGCAAAACTGAGCTCAGCTTCCGTTACCAGCAACAACTGAATTTTCCGAAAACTGCATTTTTTTCCTATTAAATTATGGGGCAAGATAAATGTAGCAATAAATTTGCAATAAACAAGGATAATTCGCACAGAACTAGCCATGAGAAACGACCAGCCATCCAAGCGTGCAAAGTAACAAGAAAATTTAACTCCATTTTCCACATGCAAATCACAATATGAAGCCAACTAGCAGTACAAACTATCAAGTGTTGGAACTGAAATGCTGACTATATTATCCAAGTGGTAGTTAGGTCAAGTTGTCGTCATCACATGCACTTGTCCTTGACCGATATTGGCGACCTGGTTTCTGCAAGCTGTTACCTTTATCATTTGCTATATATGGCTCGTCTTCTTCCATTGCACTGACTTCACTTTCTTGAGCATCTTCTTCCGCAACACCAATGGGAAATCCCTTTTTCTTAGCACTGTCTCCCACAGACTCGTTCCTTCTCTTCACCATTAAGTCATCTTCTCGCTTCTTTTTTGGAGTGAATAGTATTGATTTTGGGATGTCAGCACAAGTGTCATCCTGCGATGAGCTCTCAGTGTTTCCCCTCAGCTGATGAAAGAAGTCCATATATTCCTTTCGATTGGATTGCTCATCCATGTCTTCAGGTGAATCAAAAGTATATCGTGTGTATTTTGAAGGGTTCTTTAGATAGTCTGGAACACCAGATGAAAATTGCGAAAGATCAGCAGCTTCTTGTGGTGCCGCATCATCATCCCTTGACCGTGGCTCTAACACTAAATCACCAGCTCCAGAAGACTGTTGTTCCTCATGGTTCTGAGTACTGCCTTTAGAGTTCAACTGGAAGCGGACACGCTTCCCGGACTTCGAGTCTACGTGATTTCCTCTTTTCTTCAGAATAGATTTTGGATTATAACTATCGAGTGCTACTTGGTTAAGATCTTCAGTCTCCACATCCAGGGCCACAGAGTTATCAGCAAATGGTAAGGAATCAATATTCCCAGCTGCCTCCTCATCTTCTTTCAGCCTAAGTTTAGCAGCCATGTGATTTGCACGCGGATCTCTAACAACATCCCGGAATGTGTTCGGAAGCTCGCCATAAGTGTTAGGTCTCTCAAATCCATAATCAGCAACTTTCAAGTCCCTCATATATAGGCGGTCACCAGCCTCTTCTCTACAGACAGCCACTTTGTCATATTCATCTTCTTCCTCCTGCATAAACCAAGCCAAAAAAGAATGTAAGTCAACTTCTACTTGGAAAAAGAAAAAGGAAAATATACACATTTTATACTCTAACCAAGTTATAATTACATATTATGCCTTGCACAAATGTCCAGTGAATAAAATCATTTTTGCAATTTATGTTTCCAGCCTCCAAGATTTGATTGTCTCTCGTCAACCATCCACGTTTGATCTCCTCCATAGTGTCAACCGAATTAAAAAACTTTGGCCTTCTTAAAGAAGAGTGTGGGCGTACATTAAATAAACACTTAAACTCAGTGGTTAGTGTTGCTCAGATGTCTAGTCAGGTGCAATTTACAACAAAAGAACTATACAAACCCAAAAAAACAGACATGGAGAAAAATAAAGAAGAACCAATATAAATCAGCATGAAGGCCAGAAAATAAAACATGTCGCCATCTTCATGATTAGTAGAATGTACCTAGTCTAATAAAATTTTAACAAAAACTTGATGCATGTTTGGCAAAGCTAAATTATAATTTAAGCGGTAAAGAAGTGAATGGCAGCATCAGAACCTTGAAGAAACAAAGCTAAGCTGGCAGCGAAATTCAACAGGCTGGAATAGATTTTTCATAGATGTTCTCACCAGTGGTTAAAATACAAAACCATCAAGAGTCATCCTAGCTTTAGTGGTTGAATTTGATTGGCAACTAAAATAGCCGGATGATTGCCTTCTCGATGGGGAGATAAATGAAGATAAATGAAACAATCAACGTGGGGCGACATAAGGATTTTGAAGTTTTGTGGATGCCAATTTTGCATGAGATAGGGATAAAAGAGGATCAACCACTTTATTCATGTTGACTTTAACTAACTTCTATACAAGACGAAATCTCAATTCAAGTTAAGTTGCACTCTCTAGCACTGAGGCCGAATAAATATAAATAAATGCTATAAATGGATCATAATGTTCGCAAGGACCTTTGCAAGAGTTGAAGTTCCTAGACAGAAGGGTTCTTTTACATATTGACAGCCAAACTTCCTCGCACTCATGTAAAAATTCAGTATATAATGATAGATCTAAGCATTTAGAAGTATATAGTAAGAGGAAAGTTTCCAAGAAGATTGGTAGAAATGGTAACACTATCCACGGAGGAGGATAGGAGATTTTGGGACTAAAGTTCTTCCTTCATCTAAGTTCAAACATTGCCTTGAACGGTTTAATATCTAAATATGGTCTAACCGGAGAAAAGAAGAAGCTAAGATTGGAGGAAGTTTCCTGCATTGTGTTCCAACTCATGTTGAGAAGCAAAGGTAGAGTTTGAGCGAATGCTGCTTCAAAATCACGAGTAAAGGGAGTACAATATCTCACTTATAAAGTTACATGTTACATTCACGATTTAATCAATACTAGAAGTAGCGACTTCATTTTTATGTTCAAGTCAGAATCATTGTGAACCGTTCATTAAAGATCACGAGGTGGTTGTAGTTTGTCTTTTGAAAATTTCTTTATTATCATTTTTCGTAATTACTGTACACAACGGAAGTTGTTTCTGAATTGCTCATTCTTTAGCCCCTTTTTTTCAGTTCTAGCATGTAGAAGGAAGCCTTGATGTTTTCAATTCTTGACTCTAGATAAGAAGTATGAGTTGTTCTGTCTTTTACTTTGTGTTCTAAGTGGTTAGGACTCGATTGTTAATGGTATTTTCTAAAATTTATTTTACACAGTGCAAGAGAGCTTCACCCGAGGCCCGGCAGACATAGGTGCTTGTTAATTCATGTGTTCTTGAACTGTGATTTAAAGTGTGTGATTCTAAGAGACTTAAGGAATTCATATAAATTGGCTTCCTCTGCCTAAGTTAGGTTGAATAATATGGCACAATAAAAACGTAAACCAAATGAAATCATAATATAGTGTTTTTACAACCCTTAAGGGTAGTTCAGTGGTCAAATCTTGAATTTGCTCCCCAATGGTCACCAGTTCGAGTCCTCTCGAGGCTATCGAGATGAGTATTCGACTGTAAACTTCAAAATCCCGTGAGATTAGTTGAGGTTTACGTAAACTGGTCCGAACACCCACGGTCATTAAAAAAAAAAAAACATATATAGCATTTTTACATCAACAATCTAACAAGAAGAATATATGCATGTAATCATTGTACTACAATAGGCATATCTAGAATTTTCATTAATCAATGAATTGATACATTCGTGCTTTACTCACAAAACTTTAAAATGTTTTCGAATGGTCATTGAACTTTAACACAAGTCTCGTTATCTATTTGACCACTTGGAGAGATGAATTTCAAATTTCTAAGGCTTCGTATTTCTCCGGCCATCCCACTTCTTTCCTCAATTCCAATAAAGGATATGACTTTCAAAAACCACTTTCATCCAATCCAATTCAACTCTCTGAAAAAGAAGTTTTGCCTAGAAATCACCAGCCCCTGACCCGTAACTGAAACTACTGCTTGCTCTATTTACTTTATTTTTCTTTGATTTAGGTCGAATCTCATAGAAAATCAACTTTACTTGAAAACATTATGAAGTTGAATGACCACTCAAAGTATTTTAAAGTTCAGTGACATTCGGAAGCATTTAAAGTTCATTGATGACTTATGAAACATGATGAGTGAAAGATGGACAGCAATGTGTTAAAGTTTTCAGTTACTGATAAAACATTTAACTTGGCATATCTATAAAGAAAAAAGAAATAACGAAAACAATTAAAACTGAAATTTAGTGTGTTCGTAAAATTAATTCAACATACCTCATAATCAAGGGTGCAGTCAAGTCCAATGAGGGATTGAACATCCTTGACTTCATCATCAACGGTGTTAGAGCTACGATGTTTCGTTTCTCCATCAATTTCATCCTCTTCTTCAGAGTCACTCAACTGCTGAAGATCCGATTCCAGATGGGTCCCAACATCGGTTTCGGGTTTCTCCAGCGGGTAATCGGAGGGTCCAGATTCTTCCTTATCATCTTCATCTTCTTCTTTGTTCCGATTCCATTCTTGTCTTTTGATTTCGTCATCTGTGAGGCGCCACAAGGAATGGCCTGCACTCGCTGTATTGCCCAGCGACCCGAATACTTTATCCATGCGAACTTTGAAGCTGTCATCCATGGCTATTTCGTCCTGCCCCTGCCCTGCACATTTCTGCTTTTATATAAGTGACTGAAAATGGAAGGCGGTTGTGCTCGATAATTCGCAAGGGAAAATAGCAGCTACGGTCTCCAACTTTTGAAAAAATGGCATTCAGGTAATCAACTATTAGTAGCACTTCATTTTTAGCAACATTTTTAATTTATCTCTTGATTGGTTTACTTAATTTAATTTATTTTAATTAGGTTACAGAATTTGAACTTGAATTTGAATTTGAATTTGAATTTGAATTTGAATTGTTAGTTTCAAAATTCAATACTCCATTAACTATCATATAATGAAAGAACTTGCATGTGATTACTACATGACAAACTAATTAAGAGTGAGGAAGACGAATTCTTATAAAACCAAACATGAAAGTGGAGCGTAAACCCACGCACCACTTTAGAAAATGTGAAATTGTTTAACAGTTGTAGCCCTGTAAGATAGTACAAGTGGAGGTTAGTATTCTAAAGAACTTTATTTAGTCTCTATACCAACTCCTCGTTCTTAAAATTCATTTTTTTGTCAAACTCATTTTTAGTTAAATATTTCATATAACCTAAAATTTTCATCGACTTTTTAGCTACACATGCATATTTTTTTTTTTATCAAAAATTAATAAAAATATTTTTTCTTAACAAAATCAAACTAGGACTTAGCCACTTAGGTAGTCCTTTAGTTATGTATTATATTTTGATATTTTATTTATTTTAGTTAATCGAAAGATGTAAAAAATTATTTAAATTTAAAGTCATAACTCTCATTTACAATTTTCGTTTACAAGGTGCCACTTGGTGATTGTGTTGAAGATCGGCCAAGTATGATTTAAAATAAGTAATTCGACGACAATAGATGATCGAATATGATATAGGGATGAAATTTAAAATCGAATTAAAATTTAGGGACTCGCTAAAATAAATTAGCCCTGGTTTGGTAGAAATGCAAATTGAATTATTAATTTAAACTATATATTTTATAATACCATTAATTTTTCAATCACACATCTCATTAATTTTTATTAAAATCAGATAAAACTCTAATTTGCTTAAACCCTGTTTGTCATCTATTATTTGGAAAAAAAATTAAAGAGTTTTGAATAATATTTTTTGGGAATGTGTGGTTAAAAAATAATTTTTTTTATTGATTTGTGTATAAAATATTTTATTATATGAATATATGGTGAAAAATGATATTGTGTAAATAATTTATTTAAAACTTTAAAGGTGACAAGCAGGCTGTTAATATTTAGCCCCTGTTTGATGCCCATTACATAAAAATGAAAATGAGGGGAATAATATTTTTTAGAAAAATGAGTGGTCGAAAAAGAAGGAAAAGTTTTCGATTTATGTGTAATATTATTTTATGAAAGATTGTGTGGTTGAAAATAGGAGAGAGAAAAATGAAATGTAATGTAATTTAATTTAATGGGGATCAAACAGGGCTTAGTGACACTATTGATTTACAAAAATAAAAGATTAGAAATGCAAATGCCAGGATTCGAAGTTCAGATCGGTCCAATTAATATCGACCGGCTGACAGTACTGTACAATAGAACCGGACTGAATCGTTAAAGATGCCATTTTCCCTAATCCTATACGTTTTGTAATATTATTTTATGAAAGATTGTGTGGTTGAAAATAGGAGAGAGAAAAATGAAATGTAATGTAATTTAATTTAATGGGGATCAAACAGGGCTTAGTGACACTATTGATTTACAAAAATAAAAGATTAGAAATGCAAATGCCAGGATTCCAAGTTCAGATCGGTCCAATTAATATCGACCGGCTGACAGTACTGTACAATAGAACCGGACTGAATCGTTAAAGATGCCATTTTCCCTAATCCTATACGGTTTCCCTTCCAAGTAGTAACTGAAAAACCCTAATAGAAGATTTTCGCAATGATGCGGAGCTTCCTTTCTCGCAAGCTATGGAGTGGAATTAACAGCATTAGCCCCTGTAATTCGTCAAACTCGTATAGATTTTACAGTCTGATTCCAATGGTGATTGAGCACTCTTCCCGCGGGGAGCGCGCCTACGACATTTTCTCTCGTTTGCTTAAGGAGAGGATCATTTGCATCAATGGACCTATCTCTGACGACACTGCCCACGTCGTCGTTGCCCAGCTCCTCTTCCTCGAGTCTGAGAATCCTTCTAAACCCATCCACATGTACCTCAACTCCCCCGGTGGTGCTGTCACTGCCGGTACCCTCTTTTTCCATTTCATTTTGGAATTATATTTGTTTTCTTGGTATATGAAAACACGTCACTAGTTTAAGTATTTAATTGTATCCGAAGTGGTTTGTAAGGGGAGAGTGCCCTAAGTACTCATAAACTTGCAAGCCATGGCTTTCACAAGCTTTGTAGGTAACAACTAGATTTTTACACTATCCTTTTCGAAAATACTATGATCACAACTTGAGGATGGTCTGAAATATTTAGCCCAGTGAAGCAGAAATTTTCTGTCCTATGGTGAATCAAGATTAAAATTGGAATCTTTTCTAGCTGTTGTTGAACTTCGATTGTACCTTTTTTTTTTCATTTTTTTTTTTTCATTATTCGTGTCGCGACATTTGCATTTTCTGATGCCCCTCTAGAGGCCCCAAAAAAATTGAGAAAATTAATATACAGACACAAGAAAGGGGAAAAATGTATAATCGACGCTCAACAACAGCTACATAAGATTCCAATTTTAATCTTGATTCAACATAGGACAGAAAATTTTCTTGGTGACCTTGAGAAAAGATTCACTCCCAATTACTGTTTTTGGAGTTTTCCTTCTGGGCTTGAAAAATAATTATGAGGAAATGTATGTGTGTGGCTTCATGCCTACACACTACAAACGGAGGATTATTTAATTTATTTTTATCATACATTATACTTGATTTGCCAAAATTCATGTACTGAATATTGAAAAAGATTATTACTTTCTATCTTTTTTATATGTTTAAATGCAGGTCTTGCTATCTATGATACAATGCAGTACATCCGATCTCCAATCAACACCACGTGTCTGGGCCAAGCTGCATCGATGGCTTCTCTTCTCTTGGCTGCTGGTGCAAAGGGTGAGAGACGTTGTCTCCCAAATGCTACCATTATGATCCATCAGCCTTCTGGTGGATACAGTGGGCAGGCTGAGGACATGAAAATACATACCAAGCAGATTGTTCGTGTTTGGGATGCGTTGAATGCACTATACTCCAAGCATACTGGACAACCTATTGAAGTAATTCAGAAGAATATGGATCGTGATTATTTCATGACACCGGAAGAGTCGAAGGACTTTGGTATTATAGATGAGGTCATAGATCAGAGACCAGTGTCCCTGGTGACTGATGCTGTTGCAGATGATGGCAAAGATAAAGGTTCAAACTAGAGATTACGGGTAAGATATATCTATATCATACATTTTACTCTCTTTTTATGTTATGAGGTAATGCTCTGCTGTTCTTGAAAGCCAAACTGCTTGTATGTATTTAGTCTCATATCGAGCTCTGACATTGCACAAATGCATAAACAGGCACAGTTATTCCTATATAAGTATTACCCATCTTGTTGCCACGATGTTTGTATATGGGTCATATTTTTTGCTTCGTTTATATTGTTCTTAGACTTTCTTTCTGATTTTATGCTGGAAGTCTTTTGTCATTGTTCTTTAGATTTCTGTGTTCTGCACCTCCCAAAATGGAGATGGAAAAGAAGTTGGCATAACACTACTTTGAACCAGTTGCTGAACTAACAAAATATTAAAACCATTTCAAGTCCCCATTTTCATTGCATGCATGTCAAAACAAAATTCGGTTGATGTTTTCCAGGCTTTGTTACCCTAAAAGACAGGGTTCCAAGGTATACTTTCTCCGAGAAATTGTTTTATTGAGGTCTCTTTCACAATCTAAACGATTCACAATGATTGGCAGCTATCTCGTCACTGGACCAATTAAACTGTTTTTATTTGACAAGACTATTGAAAGAATCCTTCCAGCCTAAATATTTTTAAGAATTGCCACTGTCAGTTTTTCACTAATTAAGGATGTCTCGTCTTGTCGCTATGTTTAGCAGCAAAACAAATGAAGGTTTTGGTTTTTGTGTTCCAGTTTACAAGCAACTCAAATACTGTAAGAAAGTTGTTTATAATTAAGGCCTGGTTTGATCCACACTATTTGGAAAAATACTTTTTTAAGTAGTGATTTGACATTATTTCAATCACTCATTCTTCGATAAAATAATATCACACGCAAATTCAAATTTTTTTTTTTATTTTTAACCACACATTTTTTATCAATGCACTATTTAAAAATGCATTTTTATGTAAATAATGTGGCTCAAGCAAGGGCTAAAATTATGCATTTTGTGTTGTGTTGGGAGCTTATTGGAAACTCAGGCAGTGAGGGTTATAAACTGTTATTGCTTCCATTCAGTTTTGTTTCACTATTTCACAAGCTAAGATCTGATCTGTGTCATTCACGTTTCACAATTCTTTTGAATGTTATGTGGCATCTTTCTTCCTATGTAACCAAAGTTGATTTGCTATTAATGTCATTGTTCTCTTGTATCTTCTTTCTTGTTGCTGTCTGGCATTTGGCTGCATTTTCTGTTACTGACCTTTGTATCATATTTACCCTCATGTTTTTGGTCCTGGTGCAGTTCTCTTGGTTCCTGTGATGCATTTTCCCGTCATATGATCTTGGGAATTCTTTTGGGCGGCCTACCTAGCACTTGTTATGAGCACACGTTGATTTCTTATTCCTCCATCTTCTTTCTTGAGCGCAAGTTGTGCGTTTTCCTTTCGACCACCTCCCTCGCTTTATGTTTATGATAATCGCTGCAGCATAGAAAGGTCCATTTTTGACACTGATGGGGATTATATGTTACTGTTTATCATTACGGACCAAATAAAAAGTAAGTTTGTATGAATTTGCTAATGTTTTACGGGATACTCAGCTTTCTTGTCTTTGAATTTAGTACTTGAGATTTTAATATAAGCTGTATGAATATATGCCGGTAAATTTGCTCAAATAGTCCTCAACCTATAGGTCTTGCACTAAACCAGTGTTTTTTTCACCCTTTGCATTTCAATCCCCAACTCAAGGCTTGTGTGAAAATGGCCCTTCAAGTCAGGTTCTTTTTATTTGACTTTTTTATAGGTCAGATGGATGGAAACTGACCAGAAAGGCACCAGAACCTTAAAGTTCAGGACAATGATGTCAACTAAAAAATGAATTATGCTACCAGTACATAAATATGTTGTGCAAGGGATTATATAAAATGATGTGCAGAGAAAAGATTAAATGAAAAAGCTGACTATATTTTAAACTAGTAAATGATAGAGTAACACGTGATATTATTTAACTGATTATGAAAAGTTTGATGTAAATGTAGTAAGGTTACTAAAAAAGAATGTGGACATGGGGAAAATGGGTTTAATTTTGATTGTAGCCAATTATGCTGTGTAAACTCTTTATTTACTACATGCGAGCCCCGTTAGTTTACAAAGATGAAGATGAATAAAAATTTGTAAGTTAAGTGCTAATTTGATATGAAAATTAAATCCAGCGAACTTTTTGACTCGGTTCCCATACGATAGGCGCAGACATTGCAACTTCTGTACTATTCAAGAAGATCGACGAGCGTGCAACGTCGCCGTCATCATCATCATCTAAGACTACACGTGCCTTTATCAGTAATAAATTTGGTTCTAAGAGAATTTCTCTAGGCCAAAGATCAAACATACTCTTGTCGGTAAAGAACTCAACTATACATGCATACATTTCATTCTTCTCTCGCTCATCATTATTCATATCTTTTGTTTTTATGTTCAATTTCACTCACCTGGTGATACTTCACTAGATTTCACAAATTTTTTTTTTATACTTTTCCTATACATTTGAATTTAGCCACGTCCCCATTTGCAAGTCCCAAAATATGAGCGGCATCAGAAGCACGTATTTCGGACCTCAATCTAGAAGAAACAGAAAACTCAAAAATTGTTGGCCAATATTCAAAGTTAAATGACACAGTCATACAACCATGACTCCATCAAAAATTGTTTCACAGTAAGCTACCACCAAAAAGAAATCATAATAAAATTTCCTTTGATAGGTGAGAATAGTTGTGTTGCATTACCACCTAATTGTAACCATCTTCCAATGCGATTGCATAAATTAATGGCCGCAGAATGTGCATTTATGGGTGGAGGTATGAAGCAGACAATCAGTAGATCGTGGGTGGACCGTGGATGCATGAAGGTGCAAACAGGGATAACCTGGTTCTCCCCATATACTTGCACAGTACATTCAAGCAAGGAAATTATGTGCCATTGAGATAGAAAGAACTTACAAAATTCTGCACGTGCATAAATTAATGGCAGCTAGAAGAGAATACAGGGAGATACCTTAACTGATAATGTGTCGTGAGGGAGCAAAGCTGGAGGTGGAGGCAAGCTTTGCCCATGAAATCTATCAATTATGTGTGATTTCTCCACAGAGCCTTCATTTTGCGGCACTTTACTTCCGTCATTTTTATTTCTATCGTCCTTACCTAGCCTATCAAAGTTCCTATCAGCACCTTTCTCTTGGACTCTTTCAACAGAACGCTCTATTCCATACCTTTCCAACGACCTGTCTCTCAATTTTTCAGGCAAAATTGTTGAAAAAAAATAAGTTATAAAACTTTCAAATTAAATATTAAAAATTTCAGTTTTCATTTTAATTTTAAAATTTTCATTTTTGTGTTTAATTTTAGATTCAATACAAAATTTAATTCCATTATTATATTTGTAACATATGTTGAATTTTATTAATTTTCATAATGAGATGGTTGAATTCTTCTACTATAAAAAGGGGTGGATTTTTCATTCTTTGATACAACAAAATCAAACACGGAATACTCTCTATTCTCTTTTCATACTACTGTTCTCATGCTACACTCTCGTCATTTTATATTTTTCTATAAACTTTTGGCAATTGATAAGGGTTTGTTCTTTCTCTCCATGTAGGCATGCCCATAGAAGAAAAATCGGTTGCGAGCTATAAATGTTTTATCTTGGAGCCGTGTAGTGCCGAAAGTACCCGCACGAAGGGGAGGCCACACGACTTTAAGACAGCGATTATCACGACTCTCTTAGACCAGCTTTTCTAACTCTATTCCCATGTTTACTTTATTTGATTCATGCTTATAATTGATAGTACATTGCAAAAATCATGTTAATTTTTACAACAATTTAAAGTTGTGTGTGTGGTTTGTTAGTTGCTAACATACTCATTCTTATTATGCTTGAATTTTTTGATTCTATTAAATCTTAGAACCTTTTAGAATTTTCATTTTGAAACTTACTGCATAAATTTTCATTTTGGAGCTCATAGAAATTTTATTGATTGAGTATTGCACTCTTCAGATTGCTTCAATATTTTAATTTTAAGCACTTATTTCATTTTGATAATTTAGTGGAAAGTTTTGATAACTTATATTATTTATTTGATTGATTGACTTGAACGTTCTATGCATTGTTAATATAAAATTAATTGTAACTGTCATTTTAAAGTTCAATATTTGTTTAATTTATTATATTGTTACTTGGAATACTCGAATTAATATTGTCGAGTCTTAAATATTTGACTTAATTGAAAATTTTATTGTTGGTATTATTCATTGATAAATTTATATATATTTACAGTTATTTCTTTTTGCCTTAATAATTCATAGTGTAATAATGACATCTCGTGAAGATGCTAATAGTGTTATACCAGAAAACTTTGATGGAAAAAATTTTAAAAGATGAAAAAAATAAATGGAATATTGGTTAAACGTTTTAGGGTTAATTTCTGCTATAAAAGAAGATAATGAAGATAGAGAGTCTTCTTCTTGATATAACCCAGAACAAATTGAATTACATTGTCATAATAGAATTTTAAGTGCTATTTCTGATAGACTTTATGATATTTATCAAAATATCAAGAGTGCTAAAGAGCTTTGGAAAATATTAGAGGAAAAATATGGAATTGATGATGCTGGAGTCAATAGATTTAACGCGTCAATTTTTAACAGATATGTTATGGTGGACGGAAAATCTATGAACAAACAAATCCATCAATTTCAAGATTTACTACGTCACTAGAAGAAAAATGGTCAAGTTTTAGTGAGGACTATAAGGTTTTATGCCTTATAGATGAACTTCCACCTTCTTGGTCAGACTTTGTTAAAAATCTTCGACATAAACAAGGGATTTTAACATTGAACCAAGCATTCAATTCCTTGAGAATAGAAGAACATCATAGAAGTCGCATCAACAAAGTTGATGAATCACATGCCAAGGCAAACTTGGTAAAAAATTCAAAAAACCCTGCTAGCTCCTCAAAGCAATTTAAGACTCGAGGTAATAAGTTTAAGAAAAACTTTCACCATTATGGGAAAAATTTCCAACCTAAAAATAACTACACTAAGAATAACAAAGGCAAAGAGAATAATGAGCAAGGGCCATGTTATGTATGTGGAATAACCAACCATATTGCTAGAGATTGCTACTACAAAAAAGACTAAAGCGTACAAGTTTAAGGACAAATTTCAAAAGGATCAAGTAAACATGTTGAAGGATGGTGGACATTCCGTTAGACTTCAAGCGGGAGAAGCATAACTTTGGGAAATGACACCATAGCTATTGTATTGGGAATTGGAAGTATCGAGCTTAAGATGACCTTCGGGAAAAAATTGATTTTAGATCAAGTTTCCCATGTTCCAGAAGTCAGAAGAAATTTAGTTAGTGGATTATTTTTAGTTCGACAAGGTTTTAAACTTGTAATGGAGTCAAATAAGGTTGTTACAACAAAAATAATAATATTTTTGTTGGGAAAGGTTATATTAGTGATGGATTGTTTAAATTGAATATTATTGAAAATCTTTATCATGATTCTTACCATGGAAGTTAGTTACTTGTGGCATGAACAATTGGGTCATGTTGGTAATATGAAGATCAAGAAACTTATGGATCTAAACTTGATTCCAAAAACTCAAATTGGTAATAATAAGTGTGAAGTTTGTGTATAAGCCAAGCAAACTAAGAGACTTTTTAAATCTGTTAGAAGGGACACAAACCTTTTATAATTGATTCATATTGATGTTTGTGATTCTAATAGATTGCCAACAAGAGCTGGTAATAAATATTTTCTAACGTTTATAAATGACTATTTTAAGTATGGATATATTTATTTGTTGAAAGCGAAGGATGAAGTCTATGATAAGTTCAAAATCTATAAAGTGGAGGTCGAAAATCAATTAGAACGTAAGATAAAATTTTTGAGGTCCGATAGAGGAGGAGAATATTCTGGGAATAATTTTAAGGAATACTGTGAGGATAATGATATAATACACGAAGTGACACCTCTTTATTCACCACAATCTAATGGTATTGCAGAAAGGAAGAATAGAACTATAATGGATATGATAAATGCTATGCTCATAAGCTCCGGAGCACCCGAAGACTTATGGGATGAAGCTGTTCTAACTTCTTGTTAGATATTGAATCGAGTAACTGTTAAAGACAATATTAAAACTTCATATGAGCTATGGAAAAAGAGATCTCCTAGGTTAGATTTTCTAAAAGTGTAGAGGTGTTTGACAAAGGTAATTATACCTGATCCTAAAAGAAAAAAAAAATGGGACAAAAAACTGTAGATGCTATTTTCATAGGATATGCTCAAAATAGTAGTGCAAATAGGTTCTTGATTATAAATTTCGAAGTAAGTGACATTAAAAATAATACTATCATTGAAGCTAGAGATGCTACCTACTTTGACGATGTTTTCCCATTTAAGACTGCAATTTCAAGTGAACCTTCGACTTCTAAGAAAGTGGTTTTAAATAATACTCCATTTAGTTCATCTTTAGAAGATAAAGTTGAACATGAACTTAGGACGAGTAAAAAGACTAGGAAAGAGAAATCATTTGGAGAAGAATTCTTTACATATTTAGTTGAAGGTGAACATGAAACATATAAAGATGTTATGGTCTCTACTGATGCACCTTATTGGAAAGAAGCCATGAATGATGAGTACGAGTCAATTATGCAAAATAATACTTGGGTCTTATGTGATTTACCTCAAGGAAGTAAGGCAATTGGATGTAAGTGAGTATTTAAAAAGAAGTTGAAACCTGATGGAAGTATAGATCAATATAAAAAGTTAGGTTAGTAGCTAAAAGATTCACCCAAAAATAAAGAGTTGATTCTTTTGATACATGTTCTCCTATTACTAGAATAACTACTATTAGAACATTGTTAGCATTGAGTAGTATTCATAAACTGATCATTCATCAAATGGACGTTAAGACTGTATTTTTGAATGGTGATTTGAATGAAGAAATAAATATGGAACAACCAGAAGGATTTAAAGTTAAAGGACAAGAACATGCAGTATGTAAATGAATGAAGTCATTATATGGACTAAAGCAAGCTCCTAAACACTAACATGAGAAGTTCAATAGAGTTATACTACATTATGGATTTTAAACTTAGGACACATGACAAGTGTGTATATTGCAAAGAAGATAACAATGAGCATGTGATACTTTGTATATATGTAGATGACATATTAATATTTGGGACAAATTTAGGATTTGTTAATGATGTGAAGAGTTATTTGTCAAAGAACTTTGAAATGAAAGATTTGGGAAAATCTCATATAATTTTGAGAATGAAGTTAAAGAAAACTTCTGAAGGAATTTCACTAAATCAATCTAATGCTATTAAAAAGATGTTGGAAAAGTTTGGACATTATGACAATAAACCAGTTTCCACTCCATATGATTCAAATGTACATTTGAAGAAGAATTTAGGTGAACCAGCTTCGCAATTTGAGTATTCTCAAATTATTGGATCTTTGTTGTACATAGCAAATCGGACAAGACTTGATATAGCCTTTGCTATTGGGAGACTTCGTAGATATACTAACAATCCAAGTAAAAAACATTGGAACGCTCTAGAGAGAGTGCTTAAATATCTCCAAGGTACATTAGATTATTCTATAAACTATAAAAACTTTCCAAATGTTATTGAAGGATATAGCGATGCAAACTGGATAACTGATAATGTAGATGTTAATTCTACCACTGGATATATATTTATGCTAGGTGATGGGGCCATATCTTAGGGTTCAAAAATACAAACAATTATTTCTATGAGTACTTTAGAGTCGGAGTTAATAGCATTAGATGCAACATGTACTATTGCTGAGTAGTTTAGAGATTTATTATTAGATATACTATTAATAAGTAAGCTAATTCCAGCTATTTCAATGCATTGTGACTGTAAAGCAGTAATAGAGCTTGTAAATCAATCTCACTCAAATAAGAAGATGAATAGGCATATTCAAAAAGACTTAAGTCAGCTAAGGCCTTACTTAAAAAGAAATGTGATTTCTCTAAATTTTGTGAGATCTGAAAAGAATTTGTTAGATAATTTAACCAAAGCTTTACCCAAAAAGGGTGTTAATGAATCATCGAGAGAGATGTGCTTAAACCCGTAAGGAAGTCACCTCCGGGAGTAACCCAACCTTTGTGATTGGAGATCTCATGAAGAATGTTCAATCTCGTAGGAAAAACTCGCACTGCGTGACTCATAATAGCACTATATTATTTGTGCTCATCCCTATGGTGATAGTTGATAAGTGTGTTTTTACACACTTATTTGGATCATAAACATGACTTAAACATGGATAAAATGGTTGAATTGTGACTTAATCCAGTTAAATTTATGCATTGTAGGTAATTCAATGGAAATTGTGGAATTCAGGAGAAAAGAGCCAAAGAAGGACCAAAACGCAACAATTTGATAGTCCGAGGACCAAATGTGCAAATATTGAAAAGTTGAGCTAAATGCAAAACGAGAGGGAAGACATGCCAAGTATGAGGTCAATGACAAAGCAAAACAATTGGAAGAAGAAAATATTGAAGAGGGACTGAAATGAAGACAATTGAAAGTTGGCGGACTACAGCGCAAATACTCAAAAGATATGCCGAATGAGGGGCATAAGAATTGATGGTATCAATCATCAATTGGAAGATAAAATTTGTTGAAAAGATGAAGAAATCGAAGAAAGAAGTCAAGAGAAGCAACAAAGAAGTTCAGGGACCAAATTGAACAAACCACATAGATGGTTACCTCTATGCGACCGCATAGTGTAACCTTCTATGCGGTCGCATAGAGGGCTCCAGGGACTCAATGAGCCCAAACTTTTTGATCTATGCGACCGCATAGATTCCTTCTATGCGGTCGCATAGAAGGATTTTCAACTCTCGGGCGCGGTTTTTCGTTTTGGTTGAAACTCCTTTCCTACTTAATTTGGACGCGATATAAATACCAAAATTCATCATATGACCCAAATTCATCATATTAAGAAGAAGAACGACCAGGGAGAAGGAGGAGACCAAAATTGAAGGCAAGAAACTTGATTTTGGATTCAATTTCACACGGGCTCGAGACGGGATTGAAGATTATACACACGGATTGAAGAAATTCCATACGGGTGTATTCTTATTATCTTTTAATTTCGTTTTTCAATTTCTTGATTTTGCAATGATGATTATAGGCTAGGGTTTTTGTTCATTAGGAATTTGATGAACCTTTTGATGATTTAAAATTTCCGTTATTTCATAAATTCAACAATAGTTTCGATTGGACAAATGTTTGATTTATATGAGTTGAATGTTTCCATAATTATTTGGCCAATTATTATGTGATTGTAGATGATTTATTCTTTGC
>NC_036244.1:20868932-20869215 GCF_002742605.1 Olea europaea var. sylvestris | reverse complement strand
ATGAAATTCCCTACTGAGGCAGACAGTTGTTTCCAGATCGATGTAGTCGACCGAATAGTTCAAGACACATTTCGACTACATCATCCTTCTGATGCATATGAGGCATGCATTGCACATTCACAATCCACCCACTCTAAATCAAGTGAGATCGAGACATGTGCTAGGTTTTTGGAGAGTAACCAGCCATATATGTGCAGACGCTACTATGAAGAGCTGGGAACTAGAACTGCAAAATCAGTGCCATCTATTGTGAAACCACCCAAATTGGAACTCAAACAACTGC